>NC_069499.1:151160855-151460855 GCF_027579735.1 Bombina bombina
CTCAGGTAAGTAAAAAACACTTAGCGTTATTTTTGGGAACCTTATGATTTGTATACAATACGATACCCAAACCAGCGTGGTGACAAGACCAGATTATCCCAGGAGCGATGGTGTAGCGTGGAGAGCGGTAATAACAGCAGAGTAAGTGCTAAACCGGGGATTAGTAGAGAGCGGCGTTCCGGTAGCAGCTTGTGTGAGTGCGGCTTCAGCCGCGTGTGATAGAGTTCCGGTAGCGTAGGGATATGATTAGAAGTATCAGTCCAAAAGAATCAGGAAAGAAGTGCAGCAAACTTTGAGATACAAACAGCCTTCAAAAAATAAAATACTTATGACCTGAAAGGGAAAAGTAAACTGCTTGGAAAGAGCAGTAGCACAGGATGAGAGAATTCACTTTAATTTTCAGGCACTGAGTAATGGAAAAGCACTTCCTTAAATAGGAGGAAGTGCTGATAGTCAGAAAGTCTTAAAGGGATATCACATCCCCCCCTTCTCAGGGAATCACCCCCGGGGATTCCAAACCAGGTTTAAGGGGGTAACGATGATGAAATGACTTCACCAGACGAGGGGCATGAACTTCTGAATGAAGATGCCAGGAATCATCCTCTGGACCATAACCCTTCCATCTGATGAGATATTCCAATCTTTGTCGTCGAATCCTAGAATCCAGTATTGATTCAACTTCAAATTCCTCTTGAAGATCCACTGAGATAGGAGGCGGAAGATCAACTGCCGTGCGTGTCATTGAATGAAAAGGTTTCAATAGTGAAATATGGAAGGTGGGATGAAACTTGTAATCCTTGGGTAATGTGAGCTTGACCACATTGGGATTTATTATCTGCTCTACAGGGTAAGGTCCCAGAAACTGGTTAGCCAATTTCTTACTAGGGACCTGAAGTTTGAGGTTTTTAGTAGAGAGTAACACTAAGTCACCTATTTTATATTCAGGTCCAATCGAATGTTTCCGATCATAGTATTTCTTTTGGTATTCCTTAGCCTCAGCTAGATGTGTTTTCAATACTTTCAATCGATCTTGAAGTTTGGAAGAAAAATCTAAAGCTGAAGGGGAATTCACTGTTTTGTGGGACAAGGTTATAGTGTTAGGATGGTACCCATAAGTTGCGAAAAAGGGGGATGTTTTGGTTGAGGAACACAATGAATTATTATGAGTAAATTCTGCCATAGGGAGGTAAATTAGCCAGTCATCTTGCAAATGTGAAATATAACAACGTAAAAAGTGTTCAATGGTCTGGTTCAGTCTTTCTGTCAACCCATTTGTCTGTGGATGGAAAGCAGTAGTGTAGCGATGATCAATTTTCAGTAGCTTACACAAAGATCTCCAGAAGGAAGAGGTGAATTGGGTACCCCTATCAGTAATAATATTAGAGGGTAAACCGTGTAGTCTTACAACCTGATCAAGAAATACTTTAGCTGTAGTCATGGCAGTTGGTAATCCCTTGAGTGGAATAAAATGAGCCAGTCTTGTTAAATGGTCGACTACTACCATGATAGTGTTATATTGTTGTGATGCAGGTAACTCCACTATAAAATCCATGGCAATAGTACTCCATGGTTTATCTGGAATGGGCAGAGGTCTGAGTAACCCTATGGGTTTTTTATGTTCAATTTTATTTCTAGCGCAATTCTCACACCTAGAGACGTAATCATAAATATATTTATTCATCCCTGGCCACCAAAACTTACGACGGGTAAGTTCAATGGTTTTCTGTATCCCTGGGTGACCAGATATGGTGTCATCATGGGTGTGTGTGAGAATGGAAGATCTTATTTTCTCAGGTATGTATAACTTTTCCTCATGATAAAAAAGACCTGTAGTAGGATCTTTTGAACAATTCTGTAGTGGTATTGAATCATGTTTTAGAGCAGTGTAAATCTCTTCTTCTAAGGGTGTTAAGGTACCTATTATCTTTTCTGGAGGGATAGTGAAGTTAGGTTGTTCATGAGGAAGTAACTCATGAATACGAGAAAGTGCATCTGCCTTTGTGTTTTGACTCCCTGGTTTATAAGTTATTAAAAAGTTAAAGCGATCTAGAAAAAGTGACCACCTTGCTTGTCTAGCTGTTAAAGTCTTATTCTTCTTTAAGTATTCTAAGTTTTTATGATCAGTATAAATAAGAAATGGAATTACTGATCCTTCTAATAGGTGTCTCCATTGTTCTAGTGAACACTTAATAGCAAGGAGTTCTTTATCTCCAACACTATAGTTAGCTTCAGCACAAGTCAAAGTTCTTGAATAGAACGCAATGGGATGAACTTCACCTGTCTCCTTATTTTGTTGGGAAAGAATAGCCCCAATGCCTGTGTTCGATGCATCAACTTCCAACAGGAATTGTTGATCAAATTTAGGCAGTGTTAGTATTGGAGCTGTTGTGAACATTTCCTTAAGACTATCAAAAGTCTTCTGGGCTTGTTCAGACCACTTAAAGCGATGTTTTATACTAGTTAATTGTGTTAATGGTCTTATCACTGAGGAGAAGTTTTTAATAAATTTACGGTAATAGTTTGCGAAACCAATAAATCGCTGTAATGCTTTTACTGTAGTGGGTATAGGCCAGTCTTTAATTGCGGCTACTTTTTCAGGATCCATTTCTATCTTGTTTGGGGTAATTATATAACCCAAAAACTTTATTTTAGAGACATGGAAAACACATTTTTCCAGCTTTGCATATAACTTATGCTCCTTGAGACGAGTAAGAACCATGTTTTTCATGTTCTATGGAAGATTTTGAATAAATCAGAATATCATCTAGATATATGATGACACAGATATCCATTAGATCATGAAAAATCTCGTTGATAAAATGTTGGAAGGTTGCGGGAGCATTGCTTAGACCAAAGGGCATTACGTTATACTGGAAAAGACCATAACGGGTTCTGAACGCGGTTTTCCATTCGTGTCCTTCCTTTATGCGAATAAGATTATAAGCGCCCTTTAGATCTAATTTTGAGTAGATCGTGGCCTCATTTAATCTTTCTAGTAACTCTGGTATGAGAGGTAGAGGATACCTATTTTTAATTGTTATTTCATTCAATGCCCTGTAGTCAATAATAGGTCTTATTGTTCCATCTTTGTTGCGTACTAAAAACAGTCCTGCAGCAGCAGGGGATGTTGAGTGTGAGATGAACCCTTTTCGCAAGTTTTCATCTAAATATGATCTTAGATATACCAATTCTTCTTGTGAAAGAGGGTAAATCTTTCCATGTGGTATTTGAGATCCCGGTATTAAATCAATGGGACAGTCAAATTCCCTATGTGGTGCGAGGTTTTCTGCCTCTTTGAGGTCAAACACCTCTGCCAGGTCCTGATAAATTTGAGGCAGCTCATGTTCTATAGTAGAGATTACCTGATATGGAAAACAAGTTTTTATACAATAGTCAGAGTCAAAGTTTACTTGTGGTGATGACCAGTCAATATGAGGATTATGTATTTGTAACCAGCTAAATCCTAAGATGATAGTATGCATGTAGATAGGTATGAGGTCAAAAGTAATATATTCAGAATGTCCTTGGTCAGTTGTTATGAGTAAAGGGATTGTCTGATGGGTAATGGGGCCCTGTTGTATAATAGAACCATCAATAAGTTTAACTGAAACAGGTTGTGTTTTGACAACAGTTGGAATTTTATTGAGCTTAACATATGCTATATCTATATAATTTCCTGACGCCCCAGAATCAATCAAAGCGTTAGATCGCACGTTTTTCTGATCCCACTGTAAAGAAAAGGTGAGAGTGAGATGTGGATTTTGGGTAATGTGAAAAATTTTGTGATTGAAGCTACCCTTACCCTTTTTCTGTCTCAATAGAGATGGACAATTTGTGACGGAGTGGTCTTTTTGTCCACAATAAAGACAGAGATTTTCTAATCTGCGTCTGTTTTTTTCTTCTGGGGTTAGAGGACCCCTTATAGTTCCAATCTCCATAGGAACCTGGTTTGAAACAGCTTTTTCCATTGTTGTAGAACAGGGATAGGAACGTCTGGGCACAACTTCATAGGAAGCTCTTTCAGCCTTTCTTTCACGTAACCTTCGGTCCAAAGTGGTGCTTAATTTCATCAACCCATTCAGTGTGTCAGGCATCTCTAATCGTGACAATTCATCTTTAAGAGATTCAGAGAGACCCAATCTGAATTGGTTCTTTAAGCTGATCTCGTTCCATTGAGAGTCATCTATCCACATTTGAAATTCAGTAATATATTCTTCAATGTTTCTTTTCCCCTGTCTCATAGATCTTAATTTATTTTCAGCTGTTATTTGAGTGTGGGAATCCTCATACAAGGCAGTCATAGCTAAAAAAAATTTTTCAAGCGAATCTAATATTGGATGTTCACTTTCAAAGAATCTATTGGCCCAGGAGCGTGGCTCCCCCTGGAGGAAGGAAATAGTGGTACAGACCTTTATCCTTTCACTATGGTATGTTTTAGGTCTAAGTGAGAAAAGAAGTTTGCATGCACTTTTAAAATCCCTGAAATCGCTGCGCTTGCCAGAGAAGGGTTGTGGGTATTGTATGTGAGGTTCAGCAATTCCTGCTTCTTTCCCTGACATACAATCTTTTATTAAGGTTTTAAGGGCTTTATTTTCAGTTTGTACCTCTGTTAAGGCTCTAGCAAGATATTCAAGTTTTTGATGAATATTAGAAAATTCATTTTTAATTTCATTTGGATCCATCTTCCAAATAATAAAAAAAAATAAACTTTATTTTTGAGGCCTGAAAATTCTGTGATAATTTTGTCTCACCAAACTTCAGAGAAATTTAATAAAAAATAAAATAAATGGAATGTTGCTCTATTCTTGTAAACAGCTAATAAATATAACTTGTTCTACTAGCATGTTCAAGGTGAGCATTTACTTTTAGTAATTGAAATGAAAAGTATGGATTAAACCTCTATGAATGATAATAATAAATCTTATGAGAGATACTTATTAAGTCTCTATTATATAAGCAATGATTCATTAATATTGTCAAAAAAGAAAAATTGAGAAAAAATCCTTTATATTCAGGATAAGAAACGAAGAGATAGAGTTCAACTCTAGATAAAGTAATGGTAATATATCTTTCCTTAAGTTTCACGCACTCACACAAACACTCTAAAATATATATACAAAGTTCCAGCACACACGCAATATTGACCAGCAAGGAGGAGGTTAATTCAGTGTAATACACCTCAGGTAAGTAAAAAACACTTAGCGTTATTTTTGGGAACCTTATGATTTGTATACAATACGATACCCAAACCAGCGTGGTGACAAGACCAGATTATCCCAGGAGCGATGGTGTAGCGTGGAGAGCGGTAATAACAGCAGAGTAAGTGCTAAACCGGAGATTAGTAGAGAGCGGCGTTCTGGTAACAGCTTGTGTGAGTGCGGCTTCAGCCGCGTGTGATAGAGTTCCGGTAGCGTAGGGATACGATTAGAAGTATCAGTCCAAAAGAATCAGGAAAGAAGTGCAGCAAACTTTGAGATACAAACAGCCTTCAAAAAATAAAATACTTATGACCTGAAAGGGAAAAGTAAACTGCTTGGAAAGAGCAGTAGCACAGGATGAGAGAATCCACTTTAATTTTCAGGCACTGAGTAATGGAAAAGCACTTCCTTAAATAGGAGGAAGTGCTGATAGTCAGAAAGTCTTAAAGGGATATCACATGTCTACAGCCACCTATGTCGGATTGCCAGACACTGGAGCTGCCCAAAATACCCAGTGAGGATGACATCTCTAGCGAGCCTTATCCGGAGATCATTACATTCCCAGATCACACTACAGACCCTTGCGCTGCCAATGGCCACACTATCCCCTTCAATGCACCGAAGACGGAGCTCTCCAATTTACCTCCATTCTACTTGACACGAGGCGGTATGGTTGTAGATGGCTTGGGGATGGACTATACGGAGATTTTGTCAACCATGCTGAGATTTTGTTCTGTGACGCTTTTGAGATATATTCAAGCTGTGCTTGTTGTGACATGGCGTTCTGGAATTGGATGAGGACCAAATATTGTGCAAGTGGCAGAGGTATAGGAGTCAGTGTGAGCAAAATGTTTACATTAATATATCTTTAGCCGGACAATAATGGGAACTGTTATTTTTTTATTTTTTTTATATTACTATCTCTACTATGGGAACTTTATCTTACAGCAAGTTTGATATACCTACCCCAGCCTACACACACAAGACTTCTTATGATGGCATATTTGGACACTACTGCATGTATTATATTCTAATCTGGGAACTGTGTGTTTAACTCTGCATCTTTAATGTTCACAACTAGTGTTCAGATTAACATTTGTATTTAGAGTATAGGCATAAAAAACGTATGATGTTGTAACTAATTTATACTTTTGAACGCTATAAAGGCTAACTGCATGATTGACAATACACCTATACATATGCCCACACTAAGCTAGGTATCCCTGCCCTAGAAAAATATAGGCCAGTCAAAGCTTTCTCTATGCATATTTTACTGGATATCTTTATACAAATGTAGATCCTAGGGGCTTACATTTTTATTAGGTCTGTAACTCTTACCCCTACGCATTATACTGCCAATTCAGAGCTGTCAGCGGCCGAGACAGCAAAGGCATGTTCACTTTTTTTTACTGATTTCATATTAGGGGGATTAATATGATATCTTTACATAGCAGAACATACATCTAACTAGTTATATAGATACCGGTTGTACCCTTGCAAAGCCTTTTTTTTTTTGTACTGCATTGCTCCTTTACAAACTTATGTATACACATGGTCCCCATTTAATAAGGACACAATAGTCTTGCCTATTGTAAGTTGCAAAGCCTTTTTTTTTGTACTGCATTGCTCCTTTACAAACTTATATATACACATGGTCCCCATTTAATAAGGACACAATAGTCTTGCCTATTGTAAGTGTATCAACTTCCTCAAAACACAGATTTCTGGGTCTATAATAGATGCTAATGTATTATGTCTCCTCGTTATTCTTATTTTTTAAGTTATCAACTCACTATAAAACCTTTTGTAGATAGTTAAGAATTTGGAAGTGCTCAACACTTGTTTTTTGTGCCTTTTATTAGTTTAGGGTCACAGGGTCCCCAGATAAGAGTTTGTTATTAAAACATATTGCCTGGTTGTGGCTATCATCTCAAAGATTAGCATCACAGAAGAATATAATATATATTATATAATTGGAGGTCATAAATGTGAGATCCAAGAGTGGTCTCTCTATTTCATTTTACCTACCCTCACTTTCAGATATGTTTTCTTATTTTAGGTCCAAGAGTGGCCTTTAGCATTGACTAGGGAAGGTTCCCTACTAATCTTAACTGTACAGCGAAATAACAAAAAATCTGAGGTTCCATCAATGAGATCCATTAGTTATTCCTACTGACATGTCTTTTCTTAAATTATCTTATCTTCTACAGCAAACCTTAAATTTACCAACTTTACACCATTTAGCTAAAAGGTATTGCTCACTATATATGCACTTATAATATGCAACCTGGGTCTTGCACTCTTGTTATAACAGTTACTGTTCATTATCTCTGTTTTTCTTGAATATGTTTATAATTCATTGGCTGTACCTTGTCATAAGCATTCTTGGAGTGCAATCGTATAATGTTGTAAAACTTAGTACATATCAAAAAAGTTTACCTCAATAAAAAAATAAATAAAAAAACCCTACATTTTGTTAGCACATATTCACAACAGTAGATATTCCAATGTTTTGGAATATTAATGAACTAGTAAAACATTTTTCGATCTTCTTTGAACTCCCCCTACTCTTTCATATTTGGCTGTCATATATATACACACACATTTTTAGGTGTAATATTCCTTTAAGACCTTTATACCTTATAAAAGAGGTAATAATAGAGTCCTCTCCCTAGGAAAAGGAGAAACCTATGGTATTGATACCATGGGGACTCTTATTCCCTAGGGTCGTAATAAGGACATTGATTTAGTAGCCTCTTTGAAAATTATATTTAGTGAGTACATAGAATCAGCTGTAGGGGGCACTCAAGGGCACAATGTTTACATTTTTGGGTTACAATGAATATGTGCTTTCATCTCAATCTACAAATTTGCCACTTCTGTACAATTAATCAATGAGATGTGTTATACAATAAACATAAAGTAGTTTTTCAGGTTATAGTATACTGTAGGTTAGTGGCTAACATATGTTGTACTTATGTCTAGCTATACTAGGGAATTCTTGTTTTTGAAGACTACAAACAAAATGGTGCTGACTTTAAGCCATACAATCAGCATCGGAATATACAAACGTCAATACATGCCATAAACGGTTAAGTCATGAAAAACTCACAAAGCATAAAATGTTGACAAACCTCTATTTTCTACCTCCTGAGATAAGTTGAGGCTGCTCTTGGACCTCTTTATGTAACTATACCAAAAAAATAGCAGGAGGATTTTACATATAGCAAAGGGCTCTTATGGACCTTTCAATAAACTATGCAACAGAATGAACATTGAAGTACAAGACTGCATTCAGACTTAACTATAGTAAGTTAATAGCTTCATAGAGTGCTGTATAATAGAATAACAAGCAATAGATGGTACTGTTACAGCACTTTAAAACAACTATAACAAAAAAGGCAATAGTGCACTACAAGAACAAGCAATTGAAGCTCAATTTGTCTATGATAATAGGCTTATCTGCATAGCCCCCTTTAATCTCATAAATTTAAACCACTAAGATTTGCAGCCCGTTCCCAGGGTAGAAGATTGAGGGAGAATAACTAATGCTTCATAGCTTATTTTACTTTATAGAACAAAACAAAACAGGCAATGTAGGTTTCTATATATGGATATTCTTTAATGAAAGTGTCCCCCATTGGCACAATATGGCAAATTTACAGGGCATGCGGCTTAATGAAATATTATACAGATGAGATTGGTGATAGAATCGGAAGTCTTATAAACATATAAATGCTATACGTTCATTTATAACATTTTGTGGAGCATCCTAGGTCCTTCACATATTAAACCAAAAATAATCCCCATTAAAATGTGGCTGTTGGATTATGTACAAAAGACAAAGGGACTCAGGACTCTCCAAAACAAATGATATACCTCACATTCAAACTGGGGCAGAATAAAACACTGAACATTATACTGGAACGTAGAGGCCTGTATACATATACACCATATAGGATTTGGAATCACAGTATAAAAAATGTGTGTTTAATTATCGTCATGAGCTCTGGGACCAAGTCTAAAAGATATCTATAGGGCAAAAGAGAAAATCTACCAGGATATTACTTTAGGGAGCCTCTAAAACAGTTTACAAATGAGCATACAACTAGAGGGGCGATTTTATAGTGATATCATGGCAACCCAGGTACAGGGGTATAACTAGAGTTTAGAGATGTGCCCTCTGTGTGAGACATGACTACTTTCTGAAGCAGATTGGAAGATTGGTGAGAAGGAGATAGACCACTGCAAACTTTACAGCTGTAACTGATCTCTCTCCTTCTCAATGATCTTATTCCAATCTGGTTTAGAAAGTGGCCATGTCTCACATGGCTGGTGCTTTCTTCGAACACTCAGAGCTGTCTTTTTTTTTTTTTTTTTAAATAATTTTTTATTGAGGTAATGAACAGCATTCACAAAACAGATAATGTGTCCAGGCATGAATTACAAGTAATAAGAATAATTATACATGTCTCTTATAAAAAGGAAATTTGAACTAGAACCTTAAAGTCTGTAAGTTACAATGGTTGTCACTGTATTCAAGCAGCAGTGTTACTGAACATTTATAGATGAGAACCGTAATCAAATAGTAAAACACGTTCAATAGAGATAGAATAACTACTGAGATGAGTTATAACACTACTTCTGAGAGCATGAGTTTAAAGTGTAGGTTAGTTTATAGTGAACAAGGGTGACTGAGACACATAACAATGAAACCTCGTTTTTTATATAATATAGCAAATGAACCCTACTCTGATATATTAGGTACTCTATAATCTTATGACTATATGATGTAGGGAGTTGGCTTTTGTCTGGCCTCTTTTGGGCCGAAGTGTATAGAAGGGAAATTCAGCGGGCAAGAGCCGCTTGGTAAAAGGGAGAGGAAAATGAGGGGGGGGGGCGGAGCCTTTTAAGGTAGCTATATAGCATATCTGAGTTTCCAAAAAAAAGAAAAGAACATTTTTTAGAATAGATGAGGGTGGTTTACATGACTTGGGGAGTCTTCTAATTAGCATCATGAGTACATATAAATACAGGGAATGGCTGCTTGGGGCATGCATCTTTGAGAGTGAGGTGAAATATCTTTGTATCGTTCATGGGATCGTTGCAAAGTAGACACATTAGATAAGTTAGGCTAAAGGCGTTCAAGAATGGTTATTAAAACTGCAGGTGCATTGGGGGAAAGTGCTCCGCACAAACTAAGGGCCAAGGCTAATATTAAGCTGGGAGCAAGATAATGGTGTTGGGTAAGCTAATGGAACTCCACAATGCTAGGCCAGGGCACATAAACAAACAGGAAGCTAAGAACATGGTACAGTTTAGAATATCAGATTCCCAAAGGTAGCTTTGGCAAAAATTGAGAAAAGAGGAATGCTAAATTATGAAATTAGGGGGGACTGTAGAGCATTTAACTAATAACTTTAAAGTGACGTACTCATATATATGTAGAAGGCCAAATGTTAATGGCACAAGTATTAATATTTTGACAGGAATGCAGTAGGAAACATATGTAGCATGGAGCGAAGTACTCTTACCTCAAGTCTCACAGATATACAGGAAGAGCCCTATAAGGGAAATACCTTAAGTGTATGACATAGATTATATAACTATAAAGTAGATAGACTATGGACTATAGAATCATTACATATCCAAGGGACCAATATATTCACTCTAAATATATAGCCCTAGTTAACCTGAGGGACATACACAATAACCATAAACTGGCTAGTAGGCAATCTACATTTAAGTGGAGTAGTTGTTTGTATCTAGTCAGCTAAGATAGGCTAATAATGCAAATAAAATATACATAGCTGCCTCAAGGATTGCTTAGCATCTAGAACTGTTATTATTAAAAAAAACTACTCATCTAAATAGAGAAAACTAAACAGTCGTATAACACTTGTCATATCTATGTTAGGCGCTAACCATTTAAAAAGAGAGAGTAAAACATAAACTTAGAAGTCATTAAAGCTCCAACACGTACCAGATAAACTGAAGTTACAATAAGAGCTTAATGAGCTTATCAACCTATGCTGAGACATTACACTAGATTGCAAAGAGAATCTAGAACATAGTATGCTAACTGCACAGGGCCATAGTTCTAATTAGATGAGCTACCTGCACATGGTTTAAGTAAACCCGCTTTTAGTGTAGTTAAATATAAGGGAATAGTAGTAAAAGTACTAGAATTGTGTGGCTATAAAAAAGGGGCACTTAATAAAATGCAAATGTGTATATTATGAGTTGATCCTCAGGGTAACTAACACAACATTACTCTAGAAAAGCGAAGCTGAGTCCCCAGGCCAAGATGTAATGCGTCAGAATAGTGTCAGCATAAATAAGGCTAAAATTTGCTAATAGTAGTGTGAATATCAGTGGGTTAAATCCCTCTAATCAAGGTATAATAATGGTATGTTCCTGTGTGGTGATTAAAATACTTTCCCCTTGCTAGTCCTAGAGATATCTGAGACCGAGACCTATGGCGTGGGATTGGCGTATAGATGACGAAACTAGCATTTCAAGCTCTACATACCCCTTATGCAAAGGTGCACTGAAAACATTCTACACAAGCATGGACCTAGTGAAGGGTTGATATGCGCTTATTAAACAGATAACTCTTAGGTTTTAGGTATTTATAATAAACTCAGGTCAGGTATGGAGGAAAAAGAAAACATTATCAGAGAGCATTGCCACCATCAGTGAGCTGGGAGTTAATGTCCCTAATATAGAGTTCTAAATTTAACATAAAGATGGTCACCTGTAGGAAGAGAAAGACAACCTATAATTAAATTGGGTTAGGCTAACAACACCTGAAAACTATAACAACACCTGAAATACTATAACATGGTTGTCACAAACGGTGGTAAATATGGAAATCAACTATGCGCATAGTACATGGTGACAATATGGACGAACTTAGCAAGATCCCTAGAGGTTAAGAGCTCTAATAATTAGCATAGAGTCCAACATGAGAAATGTCTGCGCAACCTTATTTGTACAGTTCTCTAGGGTAACAGCACTAAGTCACATTTAAAGCGTGACATATATGAATCTCTGTTACCGCTTATGTCGGATCATCCGCAGCTAGCCAATTCCTTCTTTTAGAGGCTTCAGGATGTCCCCTTTTGGCCATAGATGTGGGGGTTTATGTAAGAGGCTGTAAGACATGAGGGCTGCAGCATGATCAGGAAAGCCTAAGGATTTCAGGTATCTGCCATTTTCGGAATCCTCTTTCTGTGCCTGAATATGGAAACGCTGACTCCCTGTGTCTCCTATTCTGATTTGTCTCAGTTCTCTGTAAGGGTGGTTAATAGCTGCCTCGTGAGAGGTAGAAACATCTCTGGCTTTCAGCTGTCTTTTCTTCCATTGTCGTGGCCTGTTAGGTGATGCTCCGGCATGGAAGGGCTCCCCTCTCAGATGATTTAGGTAGACAGATCCAGAAATGCCCTGTGGCTGTTTCGAAGGGTTCTTGTATGTAGGTAGGTAGCAAGGTTCGCAGAACTGGTCTATTTGGGGAGAGCTGGTCAGGGTCGGAGCTTCGTTTCTGATTGAGGCTGAGTCGGGGAGAGTAAACTCCGTCAGGGGCCATATCTCTAGTGCGTGGCGGGAATCCGTTCTTGGGGTAATAGACAGTCGGCTGGCAGCACCGGTCTCATCTCAGGTACTAACCTCTCGTCTGTGCTTTCGACTCGTGACATGTGGCGTTGGATGGTTCTCCCCACAACACAGCTTCTCTCCTGCTAGAGCAATTAAGGCGTCAAATTCCCGGCTTAGTGAAGTATAGTGATAATCTAGTAGCTGCGCCACATGCGACTCCCATCTGCAACAGGTCAGCCTCAGAGCAGTAGATGAGAAGTTTAGCCAAAGCAATCAGTCGTTATATACTTGCTTATGACCTGTTACCACGACAAGGTGCGCTTTCTAAGCCCAACACAGTGAGATCAGTGTTATAGGTCCTAAAAACCAGGGCCGCAGCAGACATCAGTATGGTATTATGGGTCCCGTTCAACTCATCTGTGGAAATTTAGTGTCTCTGTGATCGCAAACTTTTATAGATGAAGCTGTAAGTGCTCAATATATCAAAGTTGAGAAAAAAGTTGCGATGGCATTAAGTTAGTGAGTTATACAAACGGGAGCTCTAAAAGATGCGTCTGCTCCTCTCCAAGGCTAGCTCCGCCCCCCAGAGCTGTCTTTTTTGATGTATGCAATCTATGCATATCAGGATCACTGACCTCAACCTGCACAACCTGCACAATTTAATTACTGGCACTCAGTACTGTGGGCAGTTTACTCCATGTCTGCGATATGAAAGTAGGAAGTGCTGCTCCACCTTATGAATTCCCGCTCTTTGTATATAGTGCTGGAACTCGCAAGTGGTACTTTTTTTTGCTGGTAGCCTGAACCATCAATAAAAATATAAAATATATTTACCTCAAGAAATAGAAAGCTCAGCTGTGTTATACAAATAGGAGCAGAGCGGCAAAGTAGTAGTAAAATAAATCTCACTGCAAGCAGCTGGTCACCAAATATTCCAGGTGTGGTCTGGGTGAAGTGTGAGGGGCTGCCTCTCACAATACACAAAATGTACTCAACTCAGACCCCTATCATATTGTGTTTGTTTAATAGCCCGATTGAAACACTTTAAATTCCCCAAAAAATATTACTTGACCCCACATTACTAAGTAATTCATTCAATTTCACCTTAATAAATACAAGACCACCGTGTTGGGGGAGAAAAGGCTCCTGATGGGTTAAAAGGTGTTTAACCCCCTTTTAACCCATCACTTGCTTTTCACACTATAAGCCCCCACCCCTTCTCAGGGAAGGATGTCCACTATCACTCTTCCTTTTGCCATACCTCCAAAAGTACCAGCCATTATCCATCAGGCATAAGCCTCAACAGAAACATAGCAAGCACCCTGCCTTTGCTACGACAACCATTACATCCAACCCTCAACTTTAGGGAGGGAGGGCGGGAACAACACCTCCTGCCATGTTGCTCCAATACCAAATTGTGAAGTCACTTCCTTTCCGGGGTTTATCAACCCCTTCTCGAAGCTCCGCCCCCTTTCTCCGGCCATTCCTATGAAGTGGGGTCAAATGTACCCTCCTTCAATTTCCTTTCATCCCAAAAATATTACTTGACCCCACATTACTAAGTCATTCATTCCATTTCACTCTAATAAATACAAGACCACCGTGTTGGGGAGAAAAGGCTGCAGCTTATTTATTAAAACCAAATCAAATAACAAGTTAACATTTTAACTTTCAAAAATTTTAAAAACACCTTTTAACCCATCAGTTCTTGCTTTTCACACTATAAGCCCCCACCCCTTCTTGAGGGGGGCATCCACTATCACTCTTCCTTTTGCCATACCTCCAAAAGTACCAGCCATTATCCATCAGGCGTAAGCCTCAACAGAAACATAAAAAGCACCCCGCCACCACTCGCTTTTACTGTAAAATTACAGCCCTATCTCTTTAGGTGCACTCCATCCTTGAGGTAGAAACATCTACCAGATTCCCCCTCAAACTCCAAATGGTGTAAACTAACACCCCCCAAACTCCTCACATACCCGCTCACCATTCTTTTCACCTTCCGTCAGGAGGCCTCCAAGACCTGCCTACTCTCGATTTCTAACCAAACTAAAACCACTCCGGGAAGCAATTGGACCAGTCTATCAAAACTCCTCTTCATATCCTCAACCAGGTCCTTCTGGGGCAAGAACCCCAAATCATTCCCTCCTGTGTGTATAACCAAAACATTTGGAGGGGAAAACAACCTTGCATACTCAACCACTTTTCCCACTACCTGTTCCCACTTCATACCCCGGATCCCAAACCATCTAACTATTACTTGTTCTCTAAGAAAACAAAGCTGGGCCCCGTCTTCCTTTACTGCAGCTGCTTTTCTCGGCCAAAACACATACGAGTGTGCTGCTATCCAACATATCACTGGATCTGTCAAATGAAAATTTTGAAACTCATCAGCTACCCCCCTGTCACAACACCAAGCCCGGTCTCACATACCCCCGAAACCTCTCAGACTTTCACCTTCCAATCTTCCTAATTACCGCCGGCTGCAGCCCCAAGTTTGCCGCCTCAGTATCCGCCCCAATTCTGAATGAATGCGACCCAAATTCCGACCCATTCAGGCCCATTACTCCCAAAGCTATCCTCATGACTGATATAAACTGGAACCTAGATAAGCTTGACCCATCCGCATGCACCAGCAAGGGGCCCAAACTATGTAGTGCTACCCTGAGGAACTCCCATATCATACCCACCGGGCAGCAGACCCCCCAATCTCTCTCAATACTACCACCACCCCCTTACCACATTGATCTGTTTTGGACTTCCTGACCAATAGCTCCACTACCCTCCCCTTTAGGACCACGTCCTGCCTCCCACACCTGCTGCAATCTCAATGGTTCCTTCCCATCAATTCAGATACCTGGAAGAAGAACACAAGCACAAATGCCGCTCTGAACAGTAATACTTTGTGCCCTGATGAACATATATCTCCCAAATGCGTCACCAAACTCTGCAAGATGGCAAACCTCACTGGCCTGAACCCATCTGTCCGTGATCTACCCCTACAAAGACCCCTGACCACCATTCACACTACAAAAACTTTGGTCATATCCTCACAGCCCAACATCTGAAAAAAGAATGCCAACGCTGCCATCCATTTTCGAATTTCAGCAGGCGATAGCAACTCCTTTAAACAACCATCTCTATCCTCCTGCAATTGCTCCACCCCAGCCCTACTCCACCAAAGCTGCCACACTCGGGCGTATGCCCTCAATTTGGTAGGGGTCAGAGTCCCTTAAACCAAACTGCCACAGCTGCTACAGCTCCTCTGGCACTTTGACTCCATCCCGTTCTGCCTTCAGTGCCACCTCTCTGAATCTTCCCACAGAGTCAGCAATCACATTCAAGCGCCTTGGGACATGCACTGCCCTGAAAGAGATATTGCAACGCAAGCATTCCAGCAAAAAGACCCTCAGAAGTCTTATCACCGCCTGCGAATTTGCCGTCAAACGGTTGATCGCCCACACCACACCCAGGTTGTCCGAATGGAAGCACACCCTCTTGTTGCTCAAACTCTCAGGCCATACCCGCAGAGCCACCACCAATGGGAACAATTCCAGGAAAGTCAAATTCTTGGTTAACCCCATCTCGGCCCATGACTGGGCCACACTCCCGCACACCACTGCCCCACTTCAGATATGCCCCAAAACCATGGGCCCCTGAAGCATCCGTGTACAAGCACAACTGGTTGTCTGACCACCCCCTCTCCTGTATCATCAATTTCCCATTAAAGTTCTCCAAACAAAATTGCCACACCCTCAAGTCCTCCTTCATTGAATATGGTGCTTCGGGTTTGACACCCCTACTGTCACCAGAGCCAGTCTCCTACAAAAAACCCGTCCAATGGGTATAATCCACCCCACAAAATTTAGTTTCCCCAACAGTGACTGCACCTCCCTGAGTGTAGATTTTTACTCCCCAGGGTGTTGTCAATCACCATCGGCAGGTTCCGGACTTTGTCTTCTGGAAGCCTGCATTCTATCCTCACCGAATCCAACTGGATGCCAAGAAACTTAAAGAAGTGGTTGGCCCTTCAGATTTCTCCTCCACTACCGGGATACCAAGCTGGGCCACCTCCCCAAAAACCCTGACCAACAACTCAGACACCTCCGACCCTGCCGGGCCCACAAAAAGAAAGTCATCCATGTAATGGACCACTGACGACCTCCCAGACCTTTGTTTCACGATCCACTCCACAAAGGAACTGAACCTCTGAAAATAGGCGCATGAAGTCGAGCAGCCCATCGGGAGGCAGAGGTCCACAAAGAAGGATTCCTCTAGCTTACAGCAAAGGAGTTGATGGCATTTTGGGTGCACCGGCAACAGGCGGAACGCAGCTTCAACATCCGCCTTGGCCAGTAACGTTCCCCTACCCGCTGCTCTCACCAGCGCCACCGCCTTGTCAAAGGAAGCATACTTTACTGATACCAATTGTGGATTGATACCTTTCGGGACAGATGGTGTATCATCCGAAATTGTGCCGCCGTGTTTTTGAGAACCAACCCTAACGGGGAAACTCTCAGGTTAGGCAACGGCGGGTCCCTAAATGGGCCGCCATTCTACCCAAGCTCACCTCCTTCCACAATTTTTCCCTCACTACCTCCGGATGTTCCCTAGCCAATTTTAAATTCCCATTACAACCCACCGCCTCCTGTTCCCGGTACGGGATTATGAAACCCGTACTGAACCCTGTCAAAATCGTCTCAGCATCCCCTGCGTGCCCCCGTTTATGGGCGTACACTTCTAGTCATGGCACCATCCTTTCTACCCTCACTTGTGTCCATGCCCATTGTACCCATGTCCACTGGCCAGGTCCCTTGTCTAGCTTTCTTGAAACACTTGGTAAAGGAATGGATCCCGCCACAGCTGAAACATTCATGCTTGTATTTGCATGATGCCCCGTGCCTACACTGCCCATCGTTAAACTGGAAACACAAGCCTTTTCTAATGGCCATCCTTGGCCCGCTGCCCGCATTTCTGCCCCCACTCGCTTGCCCGTAGGCTCAAAAGGAATAATTCCCCCGTAAGTGGGTCATCATTTCCAGCCAAATCCCCATGTCCCTATCGTCCCATTTCATCTCCGGTCATACTGCCATTTGCTGCCTAAACCCCTCATCATATCGCCACCACGCCATCCCCCCATATGTCCTATAGGCACTAGCTATCTCATCATAATAACAGAACAGCGGGTCTCCCTGTTCTGGCGATTTTTCACATATAACACTGGCCATAATACAAAAGGCCCGGGACCAGTTCCCAAAAGTCTTTGACAACTTCCTCCACCGTTTCTTCCTCTCCTCCTCCTCTTTCTTACCCTTCTCCTTCTCATCCTCTTGACCTCTAACACATGCTCTAATGGCAACAAGGAAAATATCTCCAAAAACTCTCTTTTCTATACCTTATCCCTCAATTCGCTAGTCAGGTGTATCCCCAGCGGAACCACCAAATATAAGCATGGTCTTCTCAAAGCCCCCTTGGGCACCCAAACTACTTCACCCCCTCCACTACTAGCCGCCCCCCCTGTACCACCTACCACCACACTTGCTTGTGAACCTCCCCCCGCCGTGACCGGCCCTGGCATCACACACGCCACAGCTACCGAGTTCCCATTCACACTAGGCCTCTCTAAAACCGCCAACAAGCCCTTCCAACCTGCCACTAATGCTTCCCTCTCTCCATTCATTGAGCCACTCATACCGGGCACCCCACCAGCCGCCCCCTCACCTGCTGGCTGTTGCACCTTTACTGGTTCGTCCACCCAGTCTGGTCTTGCATCTCTCCTGTGATTACTGTCCCTGCTGCCATTCTTGTGTCCCCTGCTGTTGACCAATCTTCTCCTCACATTGTTTCTCCTGGCGGGGTACTGTACCCTGACATACCTGATCCTGTCAGAGTCCCTCTCCACACGTGCGCATGTTGGGGAAGTAGGGGGCCCTCCTCCTCTCGTCCATCGCAATGGCAACCTTGATCTCCGGCATCCGCCAGAAATTGTCACCCTGCCTGGCGGGGGGAAACGTCCCTCCTGTTTTCTACCTCTGTTGCCTGTGAGGGAGACTTAATATTGAGATCCCTCCCCCTCGAGCCCCCCTCCCTTCTGCTCCACCCCTCCCCCTATCTGGTCCCCTCGGTCCCACCCCCCTTCTCTCCATTGGGGAGACAACAACTGCAAGGTCTGCGCCAGTGTGGACAGATCTCCTACCTGGCCAGCCATTCCCCGTTCCAGATGACATCCCCTCCAAAGGGTCCTCCTCTTCTTCCCCAAAGTCACCATTGGCCTCCAGCTCCTGCGGTGGCTCCGTACACGGTTCCTGCTACTCCGCAGACTCCACCCTCCTAGCGTTCACAGCCTCCTCACCCCTGCGTTCAACCACAGTGCACTCTGCAAAATACCAGCATTACATCATGCCCTAATTCCCCTCCTCCTTAGCCACTATGCCCACCTTTTCCCACTGTGTACTTGCTATCCCGCATCCATCAAGCCTTAATAGGCCTGGTCCTACCCTATCCTTCAACCTGATAGATAACTTTTTTTCTGTTGCCCCCCTCAAATATTCCAACACTGCCGAACCCCTCATTGCTACACCCACTCCGCCTGTCAGTGGCACCGCCTGGCACCCCCAGGATTAATACTGGACGCCCCACTGACTGTGGCCTGCTCTGCATGTGCTCCACGAGGCCCATTACCGACCTCTTGGGCCCCTCGTACTCACCCCGTGCTCACTCAGCCTTATTTCCGGCCTTCCCGGGTCCCTTGCCTATCTCCCCTCTCCTAACAGTTGTGCCCGGTGACACCCTCCTATTCCCCCTTTCCCCCTTTCAGGTCTTCTCTGCTTTGGCCTCCCTGTTTTCCCGCCTACCAACTCTCGGCCTTATTCCCGGCCCTCACTAATTTATATTCTGCCACCCCCATCCCCTCTATGGTCCTCACCATGCCCCCTTTTCAGCCTTATACCCGGCCTCCCCTCCCCAATCCCCCAGCCCCGTCTGTTATGGCTTTCCGAGGTCCCCCCCCGGTCCCCTTCATTAAAAGTTTGGCCCCATACCCCTTCTGTGCCTCACCTCTTCAATAGCTCAGCTGGCACTTACCTGCCAACCTGTCACTTCTCCGGGCCCTCACCAACCTCCCTCTTCCTCTGGCTGCACCTGGCTCCTCCACCGGCACTGTCCTAGGCTGTGACTTGGCTGCCGCTCCCACTCGACATCCTGTGCTGCCATCAGATCTCGCCCTCTGCTCCCGTAGACCACCTTGCTGACTGCCCGCCCTCCTGGAACTGGCAGTGTGGGTGTCTGGACTCAGCCTTTCCGGTGGCCTCTACCTTCTAGCCGGCCATCCTCCGCTCCTGGTCGCCACTCTGTCCGCTGCTGTAACTCCCGAAGCTGCCTCACTAGCCCTGCCCAGCTGCTCTCGGATCCAGGCTTCACCGTTCCTCCTTGTCGCCGCCAGCAGTTTTGCAGGAAGCGCCTCCATCTCAGGTAAAACGAACAACACCTCCTGCCGTGCTGCTCCAGTACCAAATTGTGACATCACTTCATTTATGGGGTTTATCAACCCCTTCTCGAAGCTCCACCCCTATCTCCGGCCATTCCTATGAAGGAGGGTCAAATGTACCCTCCTTCAATTTCCTTTCATCCGGGCCTTGCCTTTTTTGATCAAATAAAGTCAATTGTGCTGGTACGGCATGCAGAAAAAAGCCCTGTACACACACACACACACATACATAAATACAAATATGTGTAGACGTGTATATATAAATGTGAATATATGTACATGTCTACTTTTATATGTTTATATGTTTAAATATGTATGTGCTTTCATACATACATATATATGCAGAAATACATGTATACACACACATATCTATCTATATATATCTATATCTATCTATCTATCTATCTATATATCTATATATATATATATATATATATATACTTTTGAGCCCTTACCAGTCAAATGCCTGATGGCTTGATTGTAGAGATTCTCGTAGTAACATAGAGAAGAGGAAAAGAAATATAATAGTGAAGTTAATTAAGACCAATGCATACAGCCCATAAGGAAAGGTATTCACACATAGGAGAGCTATAACTAAGCTCTTAGTAATTGTGCAGGTACTGTATGTATAAAGCCACACAGCTCTCAAGGAAACTCCAAGGACTCAGTATAAAGTGAGATACAATTTATTAAAACCAAGGACAATAAAACAGACTTTATCAGTCAGGAATCAATCAAGTATATACAAAACCGTCACAAGTGAACCGCCCAGCCGTCTTAGAAATCACAGAACGATATGCTTAAGAGTTCAAATACCTAACGTACATTTCGCTGGTATATAACCAGCTTTTTCAAGGACAATGTCATCCAGTATTTGCAGCCTTTTTAAATGTGAAGCTCGCTCCTGATTGGTGGAAAATCCCCAATGTCATTCATTACGTAGTGATCATCTTATCATCTCGGTTTCGATTTAAAACAAGCAGAAAACATATCTGGATTGTGTTCTAGAATTAAACATATATTATGACATTCATTTATTTAAAGCAGCTATATTCAGATATCATATTAATAACATTTATATAGATATATAAAACATAAAATATAAAATTTAAAAACCGTAGTTAATTCCCTGGGATATGAACCGCTACACTAACGGTTAAAATATTATTATAATAGGTCCAATGTTCTTCACATTTAAATATATATATATATATATATATATATATATATATATATATATATATATATATATATATATATATATATTAAAATAAGTACTTCTATATATTTATATGTATATACAATATATATATCTAACTGTATCTATTCAAATAGATATACAGTCATGGCAAAAATATTGGTACCCCTGCATTTCTGTTAAATAATGCACCACTTCACCCAGAAAAGTGTTGCAATTACAAATGTTTAGACATTCTCATGTTTGTTTCTTTTTTTTTTTTGTATTGGTATGACACAAAAAAAAAAAAAGCCAAATCTGCAAAACTCTAAAAATGCACCGGACAAAATTATCTGTACCCTCAATTTAATATTTGGTAGCACACCCCTTGGCAAAAATAACTGAAATCAATTGCTTCCTGTAACCATCAATTAGTTTCTTACACCTCTCTACTATAATTTTGGACCACTCTTCTTTTGCAAACTGCTCAAGGTATCTCATATTGGAAGGGTTCCTTTTCCCAACTGCTGTTTTGTGATCTCTCCACAGATGCTCTATGGGATTGAGATCTGGACTCATTGCTCCCCAGTTCAGTACTCTCCAGCTTTTTGTTTTAAACTATTTCTGGGTGCTTTTTGACGTGTGCTTTGGGTCCTTGTCCTGCTGTAAGACCCATGACCTCTGACAGTGACACAACTTTCTGACACTGGTCCCTATATTGCACCACATAATTTTTTGGTAGTCTTCAGATTTCATAATGCCATGCACACAGTCAAGACATCCAGTGCCTGAAGCAGCAAAGCAACCCCAAAACATCAGTGAACCTCCACCATGTTTGACTGTAGGAACTGTATTCTTTTCTTTAAAGGCCTCATTTCTTTTTCTGAAAACAATAAATTAATGGGCTTTACCAAAATGCTGTAATTTAGTTTTGTCTGTCCTCAGCAAATTCTCCCAATAGCAGTTTGTCTTCTTCAGGTAAGTTTTGGCAAAACCCAATCTGGCTTTTTTATGTTTCTGTGTCAGCAGTAGCTACAGTGCCATGGGCTGTAAACTTCTTCAAACAGCGGATACAGGAACATTAAGATCTCTGGAGATGGACTTGTAACCTTCAGATTGTCCATGCTTTCCACAATTTTTGTTCTGAAATCCTCAGACAATTATTTGCTGCTCTTTCTCTTCTCCATACTCAGTGCGGCACACAGAGACACACAACAGAATGGTTGAGTACATTTTTCACCATTTTAACTGGTTGTCTGTGTGATTTCTATATTGTCAGCACCTTTTAATTGATACATATACAAATAATAGGAGCCTAACAGACTTGGAATGCAATTATTTCTTACAATTTTGAGAAGGTGCCGATAGTTTTGTCCAGTCCATTTTTGGAGTTTTGCAAGGAATGTGTCAGATTTGGCTTTTTTTTCTCCACTTTTTTGTGTCATGAAAATACAAACAAAAAAATAAACATGAGAATGCCTAAACATTTGTAATTGCAACAATTTGCTGGCCGAAGTGGTGCATTATCTGACAGAAATGCAAGGGTGCCATGCCAATATTTTTGGACATGACTGTATAGGTATATATATATATATATATATATATATATATATATATATATATATATATATATATATATATATATATATAAAGTAATCATATATATATATGAATAGAACATTGCAATGTAAAGTAGTTTAAACTCACATTTGGTTTAGCACATTTGGTCTAAAGCGGTGTAGGGTTAGCAAGCAAATGATAACTGTTAGATTTATTTACAGCTTGCCTGAAGTCAGTGTTCAATGGACTTTCGCTCTAGTGCTAACTTTTTATGGTTAGCTTGTAATGCGAGCACTAGCTCACCTGCAATAAATGTTTACTTTAAGCGCAGTTAGCATGCATGCAAAAAAGTACTCGCCAAGTGTAATCTGGCCCAATAACAATTGTGAATAAAGCAGCAAAAATAAAACAAACATTAAAAAAGTCAGAGGCTCAGTGTGCAATGTAATAAATTGAACACGCATACCTGTACATGCATCTTACTCATGATTTCAGGTGGAAGAGAATTCTTTGCGACCAAGAATTTAAAGTACATTATTATAAATGCAAAAGCGTTTGGATCTCTGACCTTTAGTTTTATTGCTGTCATGAATCAAAGTTATAATGTACTTTTAGCATATGCATATTGAAATTGATCGATCCTTTATTCTTCTTTAATGGAGATTGATTTTAAGTCCTGGTGAAGGCACAACCTTGTCGCTGTGTCACAATTGCAGTATATATTAACCCTTTCATTTTTTTTCCTGTCATTAAAGTTGTTTCATAAACCAATTGAAGAATCACAATATCCTCATAAATACAACAGTCAAGGTTTTTTTTTTAGATTTTCTATAGCAGTGATAGACTCATGTAGAGTAATTGCTGTTAGTTTCGCACACAAAAAAACAACAAATAACTTGGAACTAAATGATCTACATTCATCCATCACAAATTACTGATTTTTTTCAATTCCTAATGGTAGTATTTGATTTTATTTCTTTTATAGAAAGTAATTTACATGAATCTTGAGTGGAGTAGTTTAAGAAAAGTAAAATAACAATGTCCATTATCCTCTTCAAGATGTTCCACGCAGCTGTCTCTATAAAAATGCAATTTTCCTAAATAGTTTCTGCTTTCATATTTGAGAGTCTTCATGGATTGTATTATTAAACGCTTTCACAATTTCTTTAAACACATCTAATATATAATCCAATCATTAATCAAACAAAGAAATACTTTCAATTAGAATAGCAATGCCAAACACCTCTTTGGGCATAAAGCTTTTACTATTTTAATCTTAGAGAATCAAAATAGAATTCTCCATAAATGTTTTAACTATTCACATTTAAAACAAACAAAAAAAAATAAAGAATGCACATTCACTATTTATGTTTAATGCTTTTTCTGAAATTAAAATTTGAAAATTTAATTTTTTTGCAATTTGCTAAATTCATAAATCTGACCTGCAAAGTGATTACGTGATATGGTCACAGTAGATGTTGTAAAATAACCATTTAATAAACTTTTCAATAGTTATGTTTAGGGCAGTAAAAATAATAATAGTAATAATAATAAAAATAAATATAAAAAAAACATTTATCATGAATGAAGAATACTTGCAATACAATCATTAGAGTCTTATGCATGTCCTATTAATTCCTATAGAATTTACATACAGCACAAGGAAATAGTGAGATTAAATTTAGATAAATTAGATATTAACAACAGACAAAATATATATAGATAAGGAGTGTGTGATGTAACCAGGAGTCGGAGATGGTAGCCACATGCTGTGAGCGCTAAGTGCGGTGTTCTGTTCAGTGACCATTTGCAAGTGTATGAGCTGTGCGCTAGTAGGTGTTTAAAGGCAGCTTGTTAACATATCCCAAAACTTTGAACTTTGGCATAAGCTCAATGGAGAAAACACTGCAACGTTTAAAAGCTAAATATTGCATGCATTTACTAAGTTCTTGACTAACAGTTGTGGTATTTCACACATACAGCTATATAAGGTGGTCTCACAAAATGCTATAACTCTAAATTATTTGTGGACTTTTAAGATTTAATGCAAGGATACAATAAATGTACACTACTTACTTTGGTTGGTTGACTTGATACCATCTTTCTTCACTTATATATCAAAAGGTGTTTCAAAGGGGATATATTAACACATTAAATACCTGTTGCTTCTGGAGACGGACAATTTGAGAGGAATGCTTAGTGATTCATCATATATTTAAAGGGACATTAAACACAAAGGCCTAGATTTAGAGTTGGGCGGTAGCCGTCAAAACCAGCGTTAGAGGCTCCTAACGCTGGTTTTTACCGCCCTCTGGTATTTGGAGCCAGTCATTAAAGGGTCTAACGCTCACTTTCCAGCCGCGACTTTTCCATACCGCAGATCCCCTTACGTCAATTGCGTATCCTATCTTTTCAATGGGATCTTTCTAACGCCAGTATTTAGAGTCGTGGCTGAAGTGAGCGTTAGAAATCTAACGACAAAACTCCAGCCGCAGAAAAAAGTCAGGAGTTAAGAGCTTTCTGGGCTAACGCCGGTTTATAAAGCTCTTAACTACTGTGCTCTAAAGTACACTAACACCCATAAACTACCTATGTACCCCTAAACCGAGGTCCCCCCACATCGCCGCCACTCTATTAAAATTTTTTAACCCCTAATCTGCCGACCGCACGCCGCTGCCAACTACGTTATCCCTATGAACCCTTAATCTGCTGCCCCTAACACCACCGACCCCTATATTATATTTATTAACCCCTAATCTGCCCCCCTCCCCGTCGCCTCCACCTGCCTACACTTATTAACCCCTAATCTGCCGAGCGGACCGCACCGCTACTATAATAAAGTTATTAACCCCTAATCCGCCTCACTCCCGCCTCAATAACCCTATAATAAATAGTATTAACCCCTAATCTGCCCTCCCTAACATCGCCGACACCTAACTTCAAGTATTAACCCCTAATCTGCTGATCGGAGCTCACCGCTACTCTAATAAATTTTTAACCCCTAAAGCTAATTCTAACCCTAACCCTAACACCCCCCTAAGTTAAATATAATTTTATTCTAACTAAATAAATTAACTCTTATTAAATAAATTATTCCTATTTAAAGCTAAATACTTACCTGTAAAATAAACCCTAATATAGCTACAATATAAATTATAATTATATTGTAGCTATTTTAGGATTAATATTTATTTTACAGGCAACTTTGTATTTATTTTAACCAGGTACAATAGCTATTAAATAGTTAATAACTATTTAATAGCTACCTAGTTAAAATAATTACAAAATTACCTGTAAAATAAATCCTAACCTAAGTTACAATTAAACCTAACACTACACTATCAATAAATTAATTAAATAAACTATCTACAATTAAATGTATTAACCCCTAAAGCTAAGTCTAACCCTAACACTAACACTCCCCTAAGTTAAATATAATTTAAATCTAACAAAATTAATTAACTCTTATTAAATAAATTATTCCTACTTAAAGCTAAATACTTACCTATAAAATAAATCCTAATATAGCTACACTATAAATTATAATTATATTATAGCTATTTTAGGATTAATATTTATTTTACAGGTAACTTTGTAATTATTTTAACCAGGTACAATAGCTATTAAATAGTTAAGAACTATTTAATAGCTAAAATAGTTAAAATAATTACAAAATTACCTGTAAAATAAATCCTAACCTAAGTTACAATTAAACCTAACACTACACTATCAATAAATTAATTAAATACAATACCTACAAATAACTACAATTAAATAAACTAACTAAAGTACAAAAAATAAAAAAGAACTAAGTTACAAAAAATAAAAAAAATATTTACAAACATTAGAAAAATATTACAACAATTTTAAACTAATTACACCTACTCTAAGCCCCCTAATAAAATAACAAAGCCCCCCAAAATAAAAAAATGCCCTACCCTATTCTAAATTAAAAAAGTTCAAAGCTCTTTTACCTTACCAGCCCTCAAAAGGGCCCTTTGTGGGGCATGCCCCAAAGAATTCAGCTCTTTTGCCTGTAAAAAAAACACATACAATACCCCCCCCAACATTACAACCCACCACCCACATACCCCTAATCTAACCCAAACCCCCCTTATATAAACCTAACACTAAGCCCCTGAAGATCTCCCTACCCTGTCTTCACCTCACCGGGTCCCGATCTGTCCAGAACAGGGTCCGAAGTCTTGATCCAAGCCCAAGCGGGGGGCTGAAGAGTGACGTCCATCCTCGGGCTGAAGTCTGGATCCAAGCGGCGGCTGAAGAACTCCATCATCGGGCTGAAGTCGGAAGTCCATCATCGGGATGAAGTCTTCTATCAAGCCGCATCTTCAATCTTCTTTCTTCCGGAGCGGAGCGGAGCCATCTTCTTCCAAGCCGACGCGGAACATCCTCTTCAACCGACGCCTACTCGCCGAATGACGGTTCCTTTAAATGACGTCATCCAAGATGGCGTCCCTCGAATTCCGATTGGCTGATAGAATCCTTAAATTAAGGTAGGAATATTCTGATTGGCTGATGGAATCAGCCAATCAGATTCAAGTTCAATCCGATTGGCTGATTGGATCAGCCAATCAGATTGAGCTTGCATTCTATTGGCTGTTCCGATCAGCCAATAGAATGCAAGCTCAATCTGATTGGCTGATCCAATCAGTCAATCGGATTGAACTTGAATCTGATTGGCTGATTCCATCAGCCAATCAGAATATTCCTACCTTAATTCCGATTGGCTGATAGAATCCTTTCAGCCAATCGGAATTCGAGGGACGCCATCTTGGATGACGTCATTTAAAGGAACCGTCATTCGGTTCCTTTAAATAGGAATAATTTATTTATTATTTAAATAGGAATAATTTATTTATTATAGCTTTAAATAGGAATAATTTATTTAATAAGAGTTAATTTATTTCGTTAGATAAAAATTATATTTAACTTAGGGGGTGTTAGTGTTAGGGTTAAACTTAGCTTTAGGGGTTAATCCATTTATTACAGTAGCGGTGAGATTCGGTCGGCAGATTAGGGGTTAATAATTGAAGTTAGGTGTCGGCGATGTTAGGGAGTGCAGATTAGGGGTTCATACTATTTATTATAGGGTTATTGAGGCGGGAGTGAGGCGGATTAGGGGTTAATAACTTTATTATAGTAGCAGTGCGGTCCGCTCGGCAGATTAGGGGTTAATAAGTGTAGGCAGGTGGAGGCGACGTTGTGGGGGGCAGATTAGGGGTTAATAAATATAATATAGGGGTCGGCGGTGTTAGGGTCAGCAGATTAGGGGTACACAGGGATAATGTAGGTAGCGGCGGTTTACGGAGCGGCAGATTAGGGGTTAAAAAAATATGCAGGTGTCAGCGATAGCGGGGGCGGCAGATTAGGGGTTAATAAGTGTAAGGTTAGGGGTGTTTAGACTCGGGGTACATGTTAGAGTGCAGACGTAGGAAGTGTTTCCCCATAGAAAACAATGGGGCTGCGTTAAGAGCTGAACGCTGCTTTTTTGCAGGTGTTAGTTTTTTTTTCAGCTCAAAATGCCCCATTGTTTTCTATGGGGATATCGTGCACGAGCACGTTTTTGAAGCTGGCCGCATCCGTAAGCACCGCTGGTATCTAGAGTTGCAGTGGCGTTAAATTATGCTCTACGCTCCCTTTTTGGAGCCTAACGCAGTGAAAACCCAGCCATTCTGTGAACTCTAAATACCAGCAGTATTTAAAAGGTGCGGGAGAAAAAGCACGCGTAGCTAACGCACCCCTTTGGCCGCAGAACTCTAAATCTAGCCGAAAATTTTTCTTTCATGATTCAAATAGAGATCACCATTTGAAACAACATCCCAATTTACTTCTATCTAATTTGCTTCATTCTTTAGATATCCTTTGTTGAAGAAATAATAATAAACATAGGTGAGCCAATCACACAAGGCATCTATGTGCAGCTACCAATCAGCAGCTACTGAGTCTATGTAGATATTCTTTTCAGCAAAGGATATCAAGAGAATTAAGCAAATTAGATAATAGAAGTAAATTAGAAAGTTGTTTAAAATTGCATGCTCTTTCTGAATCATGAAAGAAAACATTTGGGTTTCATGTCCCTTTAAAGACAGTAGAGGATGATTTATTTAATATGTTTTTCTTTATATTATTACTTACATATTTGGTTGCTTCTGTGGGTGTTTAGAAGGTCTATAGAGTATCTGAAAACTTCATATTTGAATAAAGATTTGTTTTTTTCATTTATTTGTTTGATTTTTTAGGCTAGTGCTGGATTTAATTGATTTTATACATATATATATAGATAAGCATTTGTACTAATATTTTAAAGTATACAACATTTCTATGATTACAATTGCATAGCCTCTTCTGATTTCATTCTATTTACAAATTATTTCCATTTGTTTATTCCATTTCAACACTTAATTGCCTTATCCCAATGCAGAGCACATTAATACCAGTTAGTACAACAACAATAACACAATAGCTTTCCGGTAAGAGCTTCCTTTTAAGGGACAATAAAATAATAATATGAAAAAAAAATATTGTGTATAAAGATAAAAAGTATACAAGATGTTCCTTCTAACACAATATAATAAATGTTCTTTTTAATACAATTAGCTAAATCATTGGTGAAAGAGTTGAAAAAATATATTGGCTTGAGTAACAGTCAAGACTGTGTAACATTAGCTATAGATGTCAATGATATCTGCTACAGCCAATAACCAGGGTAGCTCACTTCCAGTGCTACACAGTCAATGTTGCTGTATAGCTGTCCATAAACTTTTTCATTTGTGGTTGTTCAAGAAGCTATGCATATGAGACAGATAAAAAAAAATACATTCATTCTCATTGAGTTGACAGATAACAGTAAAGTACATTTCCTCCAGAGCAATACACCCTTTATGCGGCTGACCAAGCCCCTCAGAAAAACAGTAACCCTAAGGTGAACCTTGTTCCCCTCCGTTATTACCTTTCAAAGTGATGCAAAGCCTTAAAATACCTAAACAACCTAAATAAACTCCTTTTAAATTACCTACCACCACCAGTAACACCCCTTTCACCTATAATATCCCTAAAATGGAATTTCCTCAAAACTAACATTCCTGTTATCACTAACCACCACCAGCACCTATAAAGACCCTCCTTCAGCAATTTTTCTATATAATCTTAAATAAATTCCCTAATAAATCTTTACAGCACGCTGACTGAAACATTTACGGCTAGATTTAGAGTTCTGCAGCCAAAGGGGTGCGTTAGCTACGCATGCTTTTTTCCCCTGCACCTTTTAAACAATGCTAGTATTTAGAGTTCTCTGAAGGGCTGCATTAGGCTCCAAAAAGGGAGCGTACAGGCATATTTACCGCCACTGCAACTCTCAATACCAGCGGTGCTTACGGACGCGGCCAGCTTCAAAAACGTGCTTGTGCATGATTCCCCCATAGGAAACAATGGGGCAGTTTGAGCTGAAAAAAAACCTAACACCTGCAAAAAAGCAGCGTTCAGCTCCTAACGCAGCCCCATTGTTTCCTATGGAGAAACACTTCCTAAGTCTGCACCTAACACCCTAACATGAACCCCGAGTCTAAACACCCCTAACCTTACACTTATTAACCCCTAATCTGCCGCCCCCGCTATCGCTGACCCCTGCATATTATTTTTAACCCCTAATCTGCCGCTCCGTACACCGCCGCAACCTACGTTATCCCTATGTACCCCTAATCTGCTGCCCCTAACACCGCCGACCCCTATATTATATTTATTACCCCCTAATCTGCCCCCCCAATGTCGCCGCCACCTACCTACAATTATTAACCCCTAATCTGCCGACCGGACCTCACCGCTACTCTAATAAATGTATTAACCCCTAAAGCTAAGTATAACCCTAACCCTAACACCCCCCCTAAGTTAAATATATTTTAAATCTAACAAAATAAAATAAATCTTATTAAATAAATTATTCCTATTTAAAGCTAAATACTTACCTGTAAAATAAACCCTAATATAGCTACAATATAAATAATAATTATATTGTAGCTATTTTAGGATTAATATTTATTTTACAGGCAACTTTGTATTTATTTTAACCAGGTACAATAGCTATTAAATAGTTAATAACTATTTAATAGTTACCTAGTTAAAATAATTACAAAATTACCTGTAAAATAAATCCTAACCTAAGTTACAATTAAACCTAAACTACACTATAAATAAATTAATTAAATAAACTATCTACAATTATCTACAATTAAATCAACTAAACTACATTACAAAAACAAACAAACACTAGATTACAAAAACAAACACTAAATTACAAAAAATAAAAAAAGATTACAAGAATTTTAAACTAATTACACCTACTTTAAGCCCCCTAAAAAAATAACAAAGCCCCCAAAATAAAAAAATGCCCTACCCTATTCTAAAATAAAAATATTACAGCTTTTTTACCTTACCAGCCCTTAAAAGGGCCTTTTGCGGGGCATGCCCCAAAGAAAACAGCTCTTTTGCATTTAAATAAACATACAATACCCCCCCCCAACATTACAACCCACCGCCCACATACCCCTAATCTAACCCAAACCCCCCTTAAAAAACCTAACACTAAGCCCCTGAAGATCTTCCTACCTTGTCTTCACCACGCCGGGTATCACCGATCCGTCCAGAAGAGGGTCCGAAGTTTTCCTCCTATCCGGCAAGAAGAGGTCCAGAAAAGGCTCCGAAGTCTTCATCCTATCCGGCAAGAAGAGGGGATCCGGACCGGCAAACATCTTCATCCAAGCGGCATCTTCTATCTTCTTCCATCCGGCGCGGAGCGGGACCATCTTGAAGCAGCCGACGCGGATCCATCCTCTTCTAACGACGTCCTAAGTCCGAATGAAGGTTCCTTTAAATGACGTCATCCAAGATGGCGTCCCTCAAATTCCGATTGGCTGATAGGATTCTATCAGCCAATCGGAATTAAGGTAGGAAAAATCTGATTGGCTGATTGAATCAGCCAATCAGATTCAAGTTCAATCGGATTGGCTGATCCAATCAGCCAATCAGATTGAGCTCGCATTCTATTGGCTGAACCGGTCCGGATCTCCTCTTCTTGCCGGATAGGATGAAGACTTCGGAGCCTCTTCTGGACCTCTTCTTGCTGGATAGGAGGAAGACTTCGGACCCTCTTCTGGACGGATCGGTGATACCCGGCGTGGTGAAGACAAGGTAGGAAGACCTTCAGGGGCTTAGTGTTAGGTTTTTTAAGGGGGGTTTGGGTTAGATTAGGGGTATGTGGGTGGTGGGTTGTAATGTTGGGGGGGTATTGTATGTTTATTTAAATGCAAAAGAGCTGTTTTCTTTGGGGCATTCCCCGCAAAAGGCCCTTTTAAGGGCTGGTAAGGTAAAAGAGCTGTAATATTTTTATTTTAGAATATGGTAGGGCATTTTTTTATTTTGGGGGGCTTTGTTATTTTTTTAGGGGGCTTAGAGTAGGTGTAATTCGTTTAAAATTCTTGTAATCTTTTTTTATTTTTTGTAATTTAGTGTTTTTATGTAATTTAGTTTAGTTGATTTAATTTTAGATAATTGTAGATAGTTTATTTAATTAATTTATTTATAGTGTAGTTTAGGTTTAATTGTAACTTAGGTTAGGATTTATTTTACAGGTAATTTTGTAATTATTTTAACTAGGTAACTATTAAATAGTTATTAACTATTTAATAGCTATTGTATCTGGTTAAAATAAATACAAAGTTGCCTGTAAAATAAATATTAATCCTAAAATAGCTACAATATAATTATTATTTATATTGTAGCTATATTAGGGTTTATTTTACAGGTAAGTATTTAGATTTAAATAGGAATAATTTATTTAATAAGATTTATTTTATTTTGTTAGATTTAAATTATATTTAACTTAGGGGGGTGTTAGGGTTAGACTTAGCTTTAGGGGTTAATACATTTATTAGAGTAGCGGCGAGGTCCGGTCGGCAGATTAAGGGTTAATACTTGAAGTTAGGTGTCGGCGATGTTAGGGAGGGCAGATTAGGGGTTAATACTATTTATTATAGAGTTTTTGAGTCGGGAGTGAGGCGGTTTAGGGGTTAATACATTTATTATAGTAGCGGCGAGGTCCGGTCAGCAGATTAGGGGTTAATAAGTGTAGGTAAGATAGCGGCGATGTTGGGGGGGGCAGATTAGGGGGTAATAAATATTATGTAGGGGTCGGCGGTGTTAGGGGCAGCAGATTAGGGGTACATAGGAATAATGTAGGTTGCGGCGGTGTGCGGTCGGCAGATTAGGGGTTAAAAAAAATTAATAGAGTGGCGGCGATGTGGGGGGGCCTCGGTTTAGGGGTACATAGGTAGTTTATGGGTGTTAGTGTACTTTAGAGCACAGTAGTTAAGAGCTTTATGAACCGGCGTTAGCCCAGAAAGCTCTTAACTCCTTGCTTTTTTCTGCGGCTGGAGTCTTGTCGTTAGATTTCTAAAGTTCACTTCAGCCAAGACTCTAAATACCGGCGTTAGAAAGATCCCATTGAAAATATAGGATACGCAATTGACGTAAGGGGATCTGCGATATGGAAAAGTCGCGGCTGGAAAGTGAGCGTTAGACCCTTTCCTAACTGACTCTAAATACCAGCGGGCGGCCAAAACCAGCGTTAGGACCCCCTAACGCTGGTTTTGACAGCTAACGCAGAACTCTAAATCTAGGCGTTATTTTTTTCAGCTTATTTATGCCCTAAAGCCTCAGGTTCCTCATGATAAATTCAACATCAAAGTTGAAATCTATTTTGGGTTCCCTCCTATATATAATTACAGATGGAAAGGTCTTTAAATATAGGAGAAATCCTTTGGGTTAGATCTAGAGTGTTGTGAGGTGCTTTGTATGTTGAACTTGTTTCTAATGAAGAGAAAAAGAAGAGAATTATTAATTTTATTTAAGGGCATTTTAAAGGGTAGCTAGTTTTCTTTTGCATACAATCAGGTGCAAGTTTTGTTCTTGTAATATGGAGTGATTAGCGCTGCGGAATCTGTTGGTGCTCTACAAATAACCGATAATAATAATAATTACTTGTCGCAGTATATTTGTAATGAGATATAGCAAACAGAGTAGATTTTAGGGAATCACAGGTAGGGGAATTTCATAAGAGGATGGTGAGATTACTTTTAAAGCTGAACGGAGCTGTTATATTTTGAAGATTTGCAAATATAAATATTGCATAAATATGGATGTTCATGTGTTCAGCTACTTGACTGTATATGTCTATATATGTATACATGTGTATTTATGTGTTTATATGTGTAGCTTTTTGCAGTCCTTTTTTTTCTAACACCCGAGACTTCATATCTATGAGTGTAACTGTACTTTTAAATGAATTTTAATGTGTTTTGTGCAACTTTTTAGTCGAGTGTAACAGTTAACCAGAGCACTTAAGTCGCATTGTCCCGTCGCGCGTTAAAATCAATTGCACTCAATCAAACACATTTACTTTCAATCTGTAATACGCTTGCTACTTCCAACTCACGCAAATTAAACCCTTTATGCTTGCGCACAACTGTTAGTGCACCACTTGTAATCTAGCCCTAAGATAGAATGGGGAAATTTATCAGTTTTTTCCCACCAATTCTTAAAATTTAGACTTAAGGTGTGCAACAGTGGGGGAGTACCATTTGCTTCCTTCGCTCCCCCAGCCCTTTCTCTGTCCCACCGAGCTCTGTGGTAGCCCATGCACTCTTTTTAATCCCCAAATTATATTTAATTTAGTGGAAGTTTGGAAAATAGAAATAAGAATGCATTTCTGGCTCTAGTGTGTTTGGAGTTTTTTTAATATTACAGCCTCTAAATACTTTTAGTTTCTGGATGATTTTGTTTTATTATTCCAGGATGCATTTTCCCCACAGGTACCACAATGTAAAATAAAATAAATTCTAAGGCCTCTATTTAACAAGCTCCGTAAGGAGCTTGATGGCCACTGTTTCTGGCGAGTCTTCAGAGTCTTCACAAAGACCGCTGCTCCATAACCTGTCCGTCTACTCTGAGCAGGTGGACAGACATCGCCACAATACAACCCGATCGAGTACGATCGGGTTGATTGACACCCCCCTGCTGGTGGCCCATTGGCCGCGAGTCTGCAGGGGGCGGCATTGCACCCGCAGCTCTTGTGAGCTGCTGGTGTAATGCTGAATACGGCGAGCATATTGCTTGCCGTTTTCAGCGAGGTCTAGCGGACCTGATCCGCAGTGTCGGATCAGGTCCGCCAGACCTTGATAAATATGCCCCTAAATATTGTGCTGCTAAATTAATATTGCTGACAAGATAAATCCTAATTTGTTTAAGCATGACATCTGTAACTTATATTTGTATTATTTTTGTTTTTTTTTTATTATGTCTTTACTTATGGTAGCATTGTTAATCTTATTTGGTGACAAGACCAATGGGTTATGCTCTAGTACTGATACTCATTTTAGTTGTTATCTGGCTGTTAGAAGTATTTTCTGAAAGTCTTTCTCGTTATTTTCTAATAAATTAGGTTCCACATAAAATTTATGTTATAATGGAAGTCACAACTGAAGAATATCTAAATGTTATTTTTAGTGTTAACAGTTGACTGGGACAACTTTTGACAAGTTTTGTCATTCTTAATGTTGTGCAGATGCATCCAAGAATAAAAATATATACATGTTTATATTACAATAATGCATGTATGTTCAATGACCAAATTGTATGTGGTTACAATTTTTACAGTATCAGATATATTTTGAAAACTTTGTCTGTCATAATAGATTTGTTTTTATTGCTCAATAAATGTCCCTGTCATTAATAAAAAAAAAAAATTGTTGCTCTCATGTATGGCCCTGTTTACAATTTCATCAAGCAAGATGTGCGAAAGGTTACCTTATCAGTCATTTAGACATTGGGCTCCATTTATAAAGCAGCGAACGCTACTTTGTAGTTCCATAGTTTCAGACTTTCCAGAAGTCTCCTTAACCTATTCGCCACCTTTTAGGTGACTGATTAGAATCATTCCGATACAATACAATCGGGATGATTGACAGCTCCTGCTAGCGGCCGATTGGCCACCAGTGAGCAGGGGGCGGCATTGCACAAACATTTCACTAAAATGCTTGTGCAATGATAAATGCAGACAGCATATGCTCTCAGCATTTAGCAATATCAAGCGTACATGATTCACTATATTGAATCATGTCCGCTCGACATATAGTAAATCTATCCCTTTAACTCTTATGAATAATTTCTAAAAATAATACATTTTAATAATTTCAAAAAACTAAAAAAATACATTACTTTAAAAAAAATCCAAAAAATTAAAACCCTACATTAGAAAAAGCTTAACATTATAGAAAAAAATCCTAACATTACAAAAATTTAAAAATCCTAACATTTTACAAAAAAAACTACCATTACAAAAAAATATCCAAAATAAAAACAATTATTCTGCAAGTCATGCCATACAATTTTTTTTTTTTTCTGAATTATGAATAAACTGTATAGTTCTCATAGAGGACAAAAACATAGGCCTGGATTGCAAGTTGTGCGACAAATCCGTTTTGAAAACACTGTACACAATATGACTTTTTCGCAATTGTATTGCGCCACCATTACAAGTGTTAACTTTCTTTTCACGTGCGTTATGACGTGTTAAAATGCATACCGCACACAAACCAAGTTTTCACTTGGCGTCGGCGTGCACATATTCACCCATGAAGATCAATGGAGAATTTTTTTTGAAAAAAAACCTAACACCTGCGATTTGCAAAATAGCCATCGCATTTTCACATTCCACATTAAAATCTATAGAGAAAAAAAGTGGACCAAAAACCTAACACCCTACCATAAGCCCCTAGTCTAATATCCCGTAAACCGCCATCCCCCCAAAACGCAAAGTATCAAAATACACTATTAACCCCTAAACTGCTATCCCCCCACTAAATCAAACGATTAACCCCTAAACCACCACCCCCCCCACAAGCAAAGTATTAAACTAATAACTAAACCTCCTAACCTAACACCCCCTAACTTAACCTCAATTAAAAATATACCTAAATTAAATGAAAAATATACTACCTTGAAAAAAAAAACGACCTGTAAAAAAAAAGTTAAAACCTTACCTTAAACTAAAAAAATACATTACTTTGAAAAAAAATCCAAAAAATTAAAACCCTACATTAGAAAAAGCTTAACATTACAGAAAAAATCCTAACATTACAAAAATTAAAAAATCCTAACATTTTACAAAAAAAACTACCATTACAAAAAAAATATCCAAAATAAAAACAATTATTCCTATAATAATACCCTCCAAAAAAGCCACCCCAAAATAATAAAAACCCCTAATCTAAAAATAAACTACCAATAGCCCTTAAAACAGCCATTTTTATGTAAAAAAAATCTAACATCTCTTTTACATAAAACATTGAAAAATGTAAACTCTAACATTTACAAGCACCCCACCCCACCCAAAATAAAAAAAACTAACTAAAAAAAATGTATTTACCCATTGCCCTGAAAAGGGCATTTGGATGGGCATTGCCCTTAAAAGGGCATTCAGCCCTTTATCTGCCCAATAAAAACTACTACTAAAAACTACTACTACTCTTAAAAAAAAAAAAAAAAAAAAATAACACTAATCCCCAAAGTGGTACTCACCAATGATGAAGTGCGGTGCTCCATCTTCATCCCAGCGACGATCCATCTTCAACCAAAGCGGGACCATCTTCTTCAATCTTCATCTAGACCACGGTCTATCTTCTATCTTCATCATGGTGGGGGCAAAGTCTTCTGCGAGGTCATCGGCGATGTTGGTACTTCTCTTCAGAGCATCGACATAGAGCTCCTCTTCATGTGATCGCCGGCCGCACACTGAAGATTGAATGCAAGGTACCCCTTTTGTATAGGTGTACCCTTGCATTCCTATTGGCTGATTTGATTTTTCAAATTCATATCAGCCAATAGGATGAAAGCAGTTTTCATCCTATTGGCTGATTTGAATTTGTTCAGCCAAAAGGAATGCAAGGGTACCTCTATATAAAAGGTGTACCTTGCATTCAATCTTCAGTGTGCGATTAGAGATTGCATGAAGAGGAGCTCCGTGTTAATGCTCTGGAGAGGAGTATTAACGTCGCTGATAATTCGCCACCGTCACCGGGATGAAGGAAGAAGAAAATCCGCGGCATGGATGAAGATTAAAGAAAATGGTCGCGCGATGGATGAAAATGGAGTGCCACCCTTCAATTTGGGCTTAGTGTTAGTTTTTTTAGGGTGTTTTTTTTTTCCAAAGATTAGGGCTTTTTTATTTTTATTGGGCAGAAAAAGAGATGAATGTCCTTTTAAGGGATCCAGATCTGGTTCAGTGGTCAGTATCCTCCACTGGTCTGTATAAGTGTAGGGTAAAGAAATGTGTGAAATGTCCCCAACTAAAACATATAAATGCAAAAATAGATGCCCCTGCACAACAGCTTACTTGTCCCCACATCAGTAAAAACCATAAGGATTTTAGCAATGCAGATGCAACTAAAACATATAAATGCAAAAATAGATGCACCTGCACAGCAGCTTACTTGTTCATGTAATTTAATTAATGTAGGTAAGACAAAACGTAAAATAAAATACAGGTTTAGGGAACTCCTCAACAATATTACAATAGGCTTGGAAACACAGTGTATCTTCCCATTTCAAAACTGTTCACAATCAGGACCCAAAAGAATTAGAGATAAAAATCATAAAAAGGGTAGCTCCCAACACGTGGGACACCAACAGATTATTGAAATTAAGACAGCAGGAGACATTCATAATAAAAAAATTATACTCCTTACATCCGAAAGGTCGAAACATAGATATAGATATTCGTGTTTATATGCAATAATTTGAGTAATTTGCTATGAATGATATCCTCCCCATAATCTATATAACACACTTATAAATGTTTTTATTTCGATAAAATCTTAATCCATATTTAGGCTGGGATTATACATTTGTGCAGAAGTCCCCAACTATTATATCAATACACATTAATTAATTCCATTTTGGATCAAAGCTATTCTGTTAGTAAGCATTTTTATAATAAGGTATGTACTCAATATTGAATTTTATGTTTTCATGTCCGTAAATTTTAAAGTGGTTAAATTTGACTTTTAAAAATTGCATTTTTAAATATCACATATATAATATAAAGTATTGATAGTGGGCGGGGCTTTCTAGGGTATATAGGAAGAATAGTGGGCTCTTGTTATATAATCTTGATAAAGTTCCATCGATAACAGAACATAACATACATCGAGTTGTCAGTTTGCCTAGGAGGAATAAGGTCCCAGTGAGGCTTCCGTACCTGAAGACTTGCACAGTGCACGGTGTAGCCGAGAGTTACCTCCTCTCCTTTTAGAGGGTCTGGGACCTCAGAACTTTCTCTGATTAAGGAAAGACTTGGACTCCAATTGCCACTTACACTCCTGGGTGAGACCGAATCCGAGTAGTGGACGCAATACTGTCTGACGTTTGACACATGTTGATACATTGTGTATCTGATTGCGACTTTTAACCTGTCATCTTGGGAGTAGCTGCCTTACATTAGGGGCTGTATTAAAGTTGTTTTTAAACTCTGCACAGAGATCCAGTGTTGCGCTTCTCTTGTTTTTTACTTTCTCTACGCAAAGACCATATTGCGTGCATAAAAGCCATACCATGCGACTTGCAATCCGGGCACAGGTGTTAATTTTTTTTAATTAAATTAATTATTTTACCTACTTATGCAGTTACTTGCACATTCAAGGTGAAATATATAATATGAAAAGTATATTTTTCCCCACTGATAGACATGTTTCTTAACATAGTGGGAATGAAGTCTGAAGATTTTCCACTTAAAGGGACATTATAACTTAAAATAATATGGAGTATAAAAATAAAGAATAAAAAAAAATAAAGTTTGTAATTGACATGTTTTAGCAATTTTTCTGCTAAAGCTTCTAAAATTGATGATAAAGTGTCACTACATAAGAATACGTTCGTAGGGCACACTAGCTACAAAGCAAGGAGTTTTTCCTCGCTCCCTAGCTAGTGTCCTTATAGCCAGCCCCCATGTTGGAGCTGCTAATACATGTCAATTACAATCCCCTCCCTGACTGTTCCACTGTGCAGGGGAATAGGGAATCTCACTCACAGGGCCCCGTGCCCAGCACCCTGTTCCCCCTTCTAATTGGTTGCTTGCCTGCCAGCTGTCCCCCTCCATTTCCAGACTGAGCCCTGCAAGAGAAAAGTTCTGCAAGAGTGAGAAGGACAGTGGGAGTGTTACATTGAATATCTTGGGGGACAAGTGGAGTGGGACATCAGGCATCGAGTGGGTGCAGCTGGAGTGTTTCTTCATGATCAGATCTTCACCAGTTCCCCCCTTACACCACAAGCTTTTGTCCAGATGTCCCACATGTGTGTGTACAGAGACACAATGTCACCGGTATACAGGAAGAGGAACATCTTATCAGGCATGGTCACTCATGGTCCGCACGGTGTTCAGTGCCCACTGCTTGTGGTTCCTTGTGCACAACTCCCAGAGACAACAACAGGCTCCACTATGTCACACACCGGCAGCACTCACAAGGCTTTACAGGCTGTTATTATGTGTTGCAGCATTGTGGGCTGTGCGTGATTATCTGTTACACAATAACCTGTAACAGCTGTGCCACCTTTTTGTTTTCTAGTGTCTGTGTTAATAAGATTATACAGGCTTATATATATTTACATAAGTATAGGCTACACTATTAGACAGTATGACACACAATCTGGGGTCTGTTCTCTAGGTCATGAATAATCAGTGATCGCATTGTCTAAAGTTTTCCTCTGACGAAGAAGGGGCCTGTGGGTCGAGAGCCTTCGAAACGTGTAAGGATCCTTTTACAGAACAGCTTATCGTATTCATCCCTTAGTGAATAGTTATCACGGTGTTAAGGGATCATCACAGTTACCAGCTGGACTGGTTTTTATGAGCACACATTACCTCATATTGTATTGAGGGCACATATTGTAAGCAGCTAGTGTTTGGAGGGTTTGTTTTGTATAAGGGGCAAATAAACTATATGGTATTACACTATCTCTAAAAAACAAACAAAGTATCAGCGCTACTGATAAATATAAAAAAAAAATGGAGACTGAGAGTATTATAACACACTATAAGTGAAGATATCTAAAATATATATTAGTAGTCAAAGACTAACTCAGCTATACTGAAGAATTTAAAATCCTAGTAAGGAAGGCTAAAAGTAATGATAGATATTGAAAACCTCTTGAAAACCTCTTGAAAAAGTTCCCTCGTTAGGGAACAAAACGGCCGTTGAGGATTTACTAACTGGTGATACATTGTATCTCTGCTTTGAGTGACACAGACTTCCGGCTTGGACCGGAACCGGCTTTCCGACAGGGCACCTAACAGCTGATCAGCTATCCACACGCACTACAGAGCGCTCAGCTGAGGATTTTTGTGCTGTGACTGGATCGTTAAGGAAACCTGGTGAGCGGTAATCTGTGGATATCTATAATGACCTTTTATATGCACTTTTATCTTAGAGCCAATCAGATTGAGCTTGTATTCTATTGGCTGATCGGAACAGCCAATAGAATGCGAGCTCAATCTGATTGGCTGATGGGATCAGCCAATCTGATTGAACTTGAATCTGATTGGCTGATTCAATCAGCCAATCAGATTTTTCCTACCTTAATTCCGATTGGCTGATAGAATCCTATCAGCCAATCGGAATTCGAGGGACGCCATCTTGGATGACGTCCCTTAAAGGAACCTTCATTCATCGTTAGTCCGTCGGTGAAGAAGGATGGCTCCGCGTCGGCTGCTTGAAGATGGTCCCGCTCCGTGCCGGATGGAAGAAGATAGAAGATGCCACCTGGATGAAGATGTCTGCAGGTCCAGATGTCCTCTTCTGCCCGGATAGACTTTGGACCCTCTGGAGGAGCTCTTCTTGCCGGATAGGATGAAGACTTCGGACCCTCTTCTGGACGGATCGGTGATAGCCGGCGTGGTGAAGACAAGGTAGGGGCTTACTGTTAGGTTTATTGAAGGGGGGTTTGGGTTAGATTAGGGTATGTGGGTGGTGGGTTGTAATGTTGGGGGGGATATTGTATGTTTTTTTTACAGGCAAAAGAGCTGTTTACTTTGGGGCATGCCCCGCAAAAGGCCCTTTTAAGGGCTGGTAAGGTAAAAGAGCTTTACAATTTTTATTTTAGAATAGGGTAGGGCATTTTTTTGGGGGGGGGCTTTGTTATTTTTTTATGGGGCTTAGATTAGGTGTAATTAGTTTAAAATTCTTGTAATCTTTTTTTTTTTGTAATTTAGTGTTTGTTTTTTTGTAATTTAGTTTAGTTGATATAATTGTAGATAATTGTAGATAGTTTATTTAATTTATTTATTGATAGTGTAGTGTTAGGTTTAATTGTAACTTAGGTTAGGATTTATTTTACAGGTAATTTTGTAATTATTTTAACTAGGTAACTATTAAATAGTTATTAACTATTTAATAGCTATTGTACCTGGTTAAAATAAATACAAAGTTGCCTGTAAAATAAATATTAATACTAAAATAGCTACAATATAATTATTATTTATATTGTAGCTATTTTAGGGTTTATTTTACAGGTAAGTATTTATTTAATAAGATTTATTTTATTTCGTTAGCTTTAAATTATATTTAACTTAGGGGGGTGTTAGGGGTAGGGTTAGACTTAGCTTTAGGGGTTAATACATTTATTAGAGTAGCGGCGAGGTCCGGTCGGCAGATTAGGGGTTAATACTTGAAGTTAGATGTCGGCGATGTTAGGGAGGGCAGATTAGGGGTTAATACTATTTATTATAGGGTTTTTGAGGCAGGAGTGAGGCGGATTAGAGGTTAATAACTTTATTATAGTAGCGGTGAGGTCCGGTCGGCAGATTAGGGGTTAATAATTGTAGGTAGGTAGCAGCGACGTTGGGGGGAGCAGATTAGGGGTTAATAAATATTATGTAGGGGTCGGCGATTTTAAGGGCAGCAGATTAGGGGTACATAGGGATAATGTAGGCGGCAGAGGTGTGCGGTCGGCAGATTAGGGATTAAAAAAATTTAATAGAGTGGCGGTGATGTGGGAGTCCTCGGTTTAGGGGTACATAGGTAGTTTATGGGTGTTAGTGTACTTTAGAGCACAGTAGTTAAGAGCTTTATGAACAAGCGTTAGCCCAGAAAGCTCTTAACTCCTGGCTTTTCTCTGCGGCTGGAGTCTTGTCGTTAGATTTCTAACGCTCACTTCAGCCAAGTCTCTAAATACCGGCATTAGAAAGATCCCATTGAAAAGATAGGATACGCAATTGGCGTAGGGGGATCTGCGGTATGGAAAAGTCGCGGCTGGAAAGTGAGCGCTAGACCCTTTCATGACTGACTCTAAATACCAGGGGGCGGCCAAAACCAGCGTTAGGACCCCCTAACGCTGGTTTGGACGGCTAACGCAGAACTCTAAATCTAGGCATAAGTCAGCTCATCATCCAAAAAAAATTATTTTTCCTCTCTATATTGTCCTCCTTTTTTGGCAACCCGCAGCTGTTGAATACAATTTTTGGCATTCTTTACATCTAAATAAGTTCCTGGGTGTTGCACTCAATGTGGCGTCCACGTGTCAGATGTCCAAACAATCCTTGCACACTAAGTGTTTCATCCACTCACAAGGGCTTAAATGGTCTAACATCTGGCAATTCTCTCGGGACGGTGTATAAAAAGGTTACTGAAGTATCCACCCTTTTTGACATAACTTCTATCATCATTTTAGTAAACAAAACGTGCCCATAATAGATGACTATTTGAGTGGTGTTACTTTTTTTAATGAATATATTAATATATATATATATATATATATATATATATATATATATATATATATATATATATATATATATATACAAATTTCAAAAACAGGAGCGCACTCACCGGGTCTTAAACATATAACATTTATTTCAACAGTGACGTTTCGGGGTGGCTAGCCCCGTCCTCAGACCATTACAATAACCCAAATTAGTAATAAGACTTTTATACATTACCCTCCACCATCACCACGTACTACCGGAAGTGCCGCCGGCGTCCTGCAGAACTCAGTGCGCAGGTCCGCCGGTTGCCATAACAACCCGGATATACCATTCTGAAATGCAAATAGAATGTTTTATAAGACACAACAAATATCTACAATATAAATGCTCATATAGTAAAAACTCATATAGTAAAAATATTTAGTTCACTCTCTGAGGCTACAAAATATTAGATATTGTTTTTTACTGATATATGCCACCATGTAAACATGTACCCGGTTGTCAAGGCAACCGTTGTAATGGCATGTGATCCCTAAAGGCTACAAAATATCAATCTGTGAAGTAGCGATATTGGTAACATAGTGGAATCATATGTGCATTATTGGAGAAGCAATTTGTGACAGGTCTATAGCAAACTCCCCAACCGTTGTAATTCCCTTAAGCAATAAATATTAATGTGGTACTCAGTTGGGGCTAAGGTAATAGTACAGTGTCACTAGAGCTATTAACTTCAGCTTATCAGACCGTGGCTTGTTATAACCAGGTTATCTTTACAGGAAACAATGCCAATCCAATTGTGTATTTAACCCCTTGGGGGACAAGGTCCCCAAGTTGTAAATCCACCTGGACTCCTTTTGCAATAGTAAATTAGCTCTATCCCCACCTCTACTCAATTTGGGTACGTGATCAATGATCACATATCTCAAATCACTAACCGTGTGGCCACTCATCGCAAAATGCCTGGCAACAGGCTGTTCAGATTCCTTCTCTCTGATTGCCAATCTAATGGCCGAGCGATGGTTGGCCATACGTATGCGGAGGGTATCTACCGTCTTACCCACATAATATAAACCACATGGGCAGTGTAAGAGATAGATAATATATTCTGTGGTACACGTTACTCTATACTTAATTGTGTACTTTTTGTTAGTATGGGGATGTGTAAATGTCTTGGTATTGCTCATGCCATTGCATGTGGTGCAACCAAGGCATCTATAACACCCAACTTTAGATGATTGAAGCCAAGTAGTCTTTTTATAGCTGTCCACTGGATCCACTTTCACTAAGGAATCCCTTAGTGATCTTGCTCGTCTGTAGGTCACTCTTGGTGGTTCCATGTTTGTGAATGGCAAGGTTGGATCACTCGTCACTATATCCCATCGATCTCTCACGACTCCAGGTATTCCCTTTTTGTCTGCAGTGTATGTTGTTACATAGGTCAGACAGTTCTTCGTCTCTATGGGTTTTCTTGTGCATAAAGCCTCTTCTTGCTTCATATCCCAGAATTTTTTGAGGTGTTGGTCAATGTGGGTTTGTTGGTATCCTCTTTGTAGAAATCTCGCTTTCATCTCTAATAGTTGTTCTTTGACCATATTGGGATCACTATTGTTGCGGACTACCCGCTTGCTTGAGGCCCGCTGGGTGGCAGCTTGAAGCTTGTAATAATGAGTTTCTATCCGTGGTCTTTCGGAAGAGGGTCGTACCCAACTCATCCCCCTGGACTGAAATGCGTAGATCTAGGAAATCCACTGAGGTTTGATTATGCTCCATTTTGAACTGGAGATTTGGTAAAACCTGGTTTAGTTGCTGGAACCAATCAGAAAGTTCCTCTTCTGTGCCTTCCCAGATCAAAAACAGATCATCAATGTAGCGACAAAAGAATCGTATCCTAGTATCATTGAATAGTTCTGTTTGATGTTGTTCGAACTCAGCCATATACAGGTTGGCGTATGATGGGGCCACACTTGACCCCATCGCCGTCCCGAGCAGTTGCAAGAAGTACCTGTTCTCAAAGCGAAAGTAGTTCATTTTAAGGCAGAATTCCAAGAGTTCCAATAGCCAATCCATATCAGGACCTACATAGGGATATCTATATAGGTGATTACGTATAGCCTCTATACCTTGTTGGTGTGGAATCACTGTATAGAGGCTCACCACGTCAAGTGTGACTAGGTACTCAGTTCCCTTTAATCCTCTGATGTTCTTTAATTCCTTAATTAAGGAAATAGAGTCCAATAGGAATGATGGCATATTGTGGACAATGGGTTGCAGTATAGAGTCTAGATATACTGCAATTGGCTGTAATAGGGATCCAATTGCTGACACTATTGGTCTCCCGGGTGGTCGAGTGGCATGTTTATGCACCTTAGGTAGTGTATAAAACACTGGTGCGCCGCTGTGCAGCCTTTACTTACTTGGTCTGCTAATAGACGGCTGTAGGTTTTTATACTAGGGTTAGAGCTGAGCGGATCATATTTCCCTTTAGGCCGAAACCTGGGTATTTCCAAAGTATTGGTACCAAAGTGTTCTCGCAGTCGGAGCGTGCGCTCAAATTTTTGTATGTCCAAAAATGTTGTGAAGGGATCATTAAGTTCAGTGGGGATGAAGGACAAACCCTTGTTCAACACCTGGGCCTCCATTGGTGTTAATACATGTGAACTTAGATTCAGGACTATGTCCTCTTTCAAAATCGTCGTTGTCTGGGGGGTCTTCCTCTTCCTCTTGACCCCCCCCCTCCTGATGTGTGGTCTGTGCCCCTCATGTTTTTTGAGCGGGTAGTAACGCCTTGACTGTTGTGTACTGCCTCAATATTGGGTGCACTTGCTCCATCCGATTCTGAACTATTGCCAGATGAGTCAACTGTTGTTAAGTTTCTGGGTTTATAATATCTTGGTTTCCTAATCCGTATCTCATTCATACCTCTTCTTTCTTCTGGGCTTAATAGCCAACGGTATACCCTCTTCTCCTTGTAGTCTGATGTAACTATGTCCCATTTCTTGTTCTTAAATGTGGTTAATTCATGTTGGTATTGTTGTAATTGGTTCTCCAATTTGTTAATCCAATCATTATCTTTATCCGATTCCAGGGTTGCCATATTGGTCTCTTCAAATTTAGATACTTCTATTTTAGCTTTTTCCATAAGTGCCCTGACTTCCTCTATTACTACACTTTGGTACCAATACTTTGGAAATACCCAGGTTTCGGCCTAAAGGGAAATATGATCCGCACAGCTCTAACCCTAGTATAAAAACCTACAGCCGTTTATTAGCAGACCAAGTAAGTAAAGGCTGCACAGCGGCGCAAGATGTCTGTAGAAACAATCTGACGAAGAAAGAAAGAAAAGCTTTACAGGATTTGAAGTCTAACCACTCCATCATCTTTCGTGAAGCAGATAAGGGTGGGGCGGTAGTAATCCTGGATTACACATACTACCAACAGGAAATTATGTCCCAACTCCAGGATAAAAATACCTATAGACAGCTACCGGGGGATCCAATTTGGACTTTTAAAAATACAAGTGGATGCATCATTACATAATGCCCTAACAGGCGGACAGATTGATGACAAACTGCTGACCTACCTCACAGTACAGTTCCCGAGGACACCAGTGTTTTATACACTACCTAAGGTGCATAAACATGCCACTCGACCACTCGGGAGACCAATAGTGTCAGCAATTGGATCCCTATTACAGCCAATTGCAGTATATCTAGACTCTATACTGCAACCCATTGTCCACAATATGCCATCATTCCTATTGGACTCTATTTCCTTAATTAAGGAATTAAAGAACATCAGAGGATTAAAGGGAACTGAGTACCTAGTCACACTTGACGTGGTGAGCCTCTATAATCACCTATATAGATATCCCTATGTAGGTCCTGATATGGATTGGCTATTGGAACTCTTGGAATTCTGCCTTAAAATGAACTACTTTCGCTTCGAGAACAGGTACTTCTTGCAACTGCTCGGGACGGCGATGGGGTCAAGTGTGGCCCCATCATACGCCAACCTGTATATGGCTGAGTTCGAACAACATCAAACAGAACTATTCAATGATACTAGGATACGATTCTTTCGTCGCTACATTGATGATCTGTTTTTGATCTGGGAAGGCACAGAAGAGGAACTTTCTGATTGGTTCCAGCAACTGAACCAGGTTTTACCAAATCTCCAGTTCAAAATGGAGCATAATCAAACCTCAGTGGATTTCCTAGATCTACGCATTTCAGTCCAGGGGGATGAGTTGGGTACGACCCTCTTCCGAAAGACCATGGATAGAAACTCATTATTACAAGCTTCAAGCTGCCACCCAGCGGGCCTCAAGCGAGCACTACCGGTATCACAATTCAAAAGGGTAGTCTGCAACAATAGTGATCCCAATAAGGCCAAAGAACAACTATTAGAGATGAAAGCGAGATTTCTACAAAGAGGATACCAACAAACCCACATTGACCAACACCTCAAAAAATTCTGGGATATGAAGCAAGAAGAGGCTTTATGCACAAGAAAACCCATAGAGATGAAGAACTGTCTGACCTATGTAACAACATACACTGCAGACAAAAAGGGAATATCTGGAGTCGTGAGAGATCGATGGGATATAGTGACGAGTGATCCAACCTTGCCATTCACAAACATGGAACCACCAAGAGTGACCTACAGACGAGCAAGATCACTAAGGGATTCCTTAGTGAAAGTGGATCCAGTGGACAGCTATAAAAAGACTACTTGGCTTCAATCATCTAAAGTGGGGTGTTATAGATGCCTTGGTTGCACCACATGCAATGGCATGAGCAATACCAAGACATTTACACATCCCCATACTAACAAAAAGTACACAATTAAGTATAGAGTAACGTGTACCACAGAATATATTATCTATCTCTTACACTGCCCATGTGGTTTATATTATGTGGGTAAGACGGTAGATACCCTCCGCATACGTATGGCCAACCATCGCTTGGCCATTAGATTGGCAATCAGAGAGAAGGAATCTGAACAGCCTGTTGCCAGGCATTTTGCGATGAGTGGCCACACGGTTAGTGATTTGAGATATGTGATCATTGATCACGTACCCAAATTGAGTAGAGGTGGGGATAGAGCTAATTTACTATTGCAGAAGGAGTCCAGGTGGATTTACAACTTGGGGACCTTGTCCCCCAAGGGGTTAAATACACAATTGGATTGGCATTGTTTCCTGTAAAGATAACCTGGTTATAACAAGCCACGGTCTGATAAGCTGAAGTTAATAGCTCTAGTGACACTGTACTATTACCTTAGCCCCAACTGAGTACCACATTAAAGATTTATTGCTTAAGGGAATTACAACGATTGGGGAGTTTGCTATAGACCTGTCACAAATTGCTTCTCTAATAATGCACATATGATTCCACTATGTTACCAATATCGCTACTTCACAGATTGATATTTTGTAGCCTTTAGGGATTACATGCCATTACAACGGTTGCCTTGACAACCGGGTACATGTTTACATGGTGGCATATATCAGTAAAAAACAATATCTAATATTTTGTAGCCTCAGAGAGTGAACTAAATATTTTTACTATATGAGTTTTTACTATATGAGCATTTATATTGTAGATATTTGTTGTGTCTTATAAAACATTCTATTTGCATTTCAGAATGGTATATCCGGGTTGTTATGGCAACCGGCGGACCTGCGCACTGAGTTCTGCAGGACGCCGGCGGCACTTCCGGTAGTACGTGGTGATGGTGGAGGGTAATGTATAAAAGTCTTATTACTAATTTGGGTTATTGTAATGGTCTGAGGACGGGGCTAGCCACCCGAAACGTCACTGTTGAAATAAATGTTATATGTTTAAGACCCGGCGAGTGCGCTCCTGTTTTTGAAATTTGTATGCTATTGAATTGAATGCACCCCGGGCAACAACTTCTAAATGTGTGTGCAGTGCCCTATGGACATTGAATATATATATATATATATATATATATATATATATGTGTGTACTAGATATATACTGTATGTATATGTGTGTATGATTTACAAAGAAGATGCACTCTCATTTGATGTTCACCAACCACCAAGGTGCTCTAAAAGTCACAGATAATCCATAGTAAATTAAAGGGATACTGAGACCAAATTTTTCTTTCACAATTCAGATAGAGCATGCAATTTTAAGCAATTTTCTAATTTACTCCTATTATCAATTGTTCTTCATTATCTTGGTATCTTTATTTGAAAAAGCAGGAATGTAAGCATTAGAGCCGGCCCAATTTTGGTTCAGCACCCTGGATAGCACTTGCTGATTGGTGGCTACATTTAATATGTGTGAGGCAGATTTTCCAATATCAATCCTCTGCAAAGAAGTTGAGGAGGGTGCTCTGTGCCAAGTAATGAATTAAAGTATATAGAGACAAAAGATGCACCATAAAGAGCACTCGCTTAAAAGAGTTACATAGATTTTTTAGAAAAAATAACAATGGGAGTGTTATACACCATTAAAAATTAACTTTTAATATGTTATATTTAAAAATACTGGAGGTAATACCACAAAACAAGCACACATAAATATTCAAAATTATGCCAACAACTCAGTCAGTAATACTTAATGCGAACCTGGGCAAATAATCCCAAAAGCAATAATATTATAATATTAGAAAATCAGGGAAATAATCCAAAGTGTATTCCAAATACCAACCCCCTCAGTTAATATAAGATATATTATATTAACGCATTAGTATCAAGGTATATGTGGAACATTTTTCACATATGTTTGTGCAGTATACATCAGGTAACAGTCGCCCGATGTGCATTTCGCCTCAGCTTCTTCAAAAGGTAAGCCTAACAAGTTTTCCACTTACAGTACAGAGTGAAATGATCGATTATCTGAATGTGAGCGTGTTCAAACACAAGGGTAAATTGGGCACCACATTATTCAGGAAGAATACAAATAGAAACTCGGTATTGTATGAAACAATACTGATCCAGTAATGAGTACTAAACAACTGGATGAGATGACACAATCTTTTGTAGCATGCAGCTACAAGCTGAAGCATTTGAATAAAATAAAACAAGAAGTGATGTCTGAAACTAATGAAGTGGATACTACTATGGGCTCTTATCCAAAATGTTTCTCCTTTGTGACAACTTACTCTCTGGATAAAATAAATATCATCAAGACAATGAGTAATTAATGTAATATGCTAAAAACTGATACCGCATTATCCTTCAACCAATGGGATTTCCTTTGTGTGGCCTACAAAAGAGTTAAGAATCTTAGAAACATCTTAGTCAAGACTTATGTAGAACCAGAAAAGGATGCCAAAATGTGGCTGAGAAAGAAAAAAAGGCTGCTTTCGATGTACAAGTTGTGTCACATGCAACAGCATGTTGACTAGTTCTGTGTTTCCACACCCATTTTATTCTTTGTAACCTGTACCACACAGTTTATTATTTATTTATTAAGCTGTTCATGTGGGAAATTGTATGTAGGAAAAACTTCAGATGATGCCAGAACAAGGTTAGCAAATCACTGTTTCTCAATACAGCCTGCTATTGCTTCTGGAAAATCTGAACAACCAGTTGCACTTAATTTTTTGAAAGTTGGTCATACTATCAAAGACCTTAGATTTATTATCATTAACCACTTTCCACCTTTGAGAAGGGGAGGAGACAGAACTAAGCTTATTCTACAAATGGAAACTTGTGGTTTTAAGAACTTGAAACTCTTATCCCTGGGGCTTTGAAAATGCATACCGGCTGGCAATGTTTTCTATGAAGGTTTTTCTTAAGTTTTGAAGGATCTTGCAACTGTTATGGATGTTATACCATATTTTTTTTTTTTTTTTTTAAAAATAGATTTTTTTGAATTTTTTTTTTTGAAGTTTTGAATTTATTTTACAAATTTTTTTACATTTTTGAAAGTTTTTGATGGTTTCTGACAATAACTTTTTGATAAGTTTTTGTGGCAGGTAATAACTTTTAAAGTTTTTTTTTGGTAAATTTTTTTGAATTTTGTTATAATTTTTTGATAATTTAATATTTTTTGATAGATATGGTGCTGCTGTTTTGATACTTTTTAAAATTTTTTATAAATGGTTTCTGACATGAGGACTGATTTATGATGCTTTGATTCCATTTATTTGAAGCATAATCCCATCTTATCCTACAAACTGGGTAAATTATTACCTATTTTTGGATGGCTGTGTTATGCTTTCCACATATACTTCTAATTGGGGCCAATGTTTTTATTTTTTTATTTTATTTTAATTTTCAATGTTTATTTTTATCACATTTTGTCCACCTCAGGTGCTAAAAAAGGAGTGTATGTGCAAATATATGATGTTATGAATGTGTTGATCTTTGATGTGGTTTATTATTTAATATTTTGTGTGAACCTGAATAATTTATTATTTAATATGAGAGTGAACCTGTATTATTGGATAATATGGTTGGTTTGATTGGGGATGTGTTTGCTGGGGAATAATGTGTATTAGGTTTAGTTGAAATATGGTTTGGTAATATGTATATGAGTGATGGGGGTTTATTTGATATTTTCTGTTATAATGAGGTTGACGATCTTGTGAAATAAATATGATAACTATTCGTTAAATAAGCAATTTATTTGAGTAGAAATTAGGATAGGGAATAAGTGTCATCCCCTAAGAAGATGATGACACTTATTCCCTATCCTTCGGATCGTAATATATGGTATTTTGTTTATTTTTATTATAAGTCACTTATGTGACGTGTGTTTTAGTGAAGTAGACTGTAGCTATGTGCTTTTTATTTATACAGACATTTGTGGCATGTCCCGGGGAGGTCTGTGATAATGAAGACTTTGTCTGTTCTTGTTGTGAAGTTTGGCGGGGCTGTGTGAGGATCTATATTAAACGGTGTGACTGATGAGGTGTATTCCACTAGTAAGGATAGTTGTTGGATGCAGAAATTAAATGTTTCTTTAAATAAAATGTCTCGGAGGCAGCTATTGGATGCTTTTTCTGTAGCCACTGATTAGGAATTTACTGTGTATGTTTTGTTATGGGCTTGCGTGTCACTAAAGATGTGAATAATGTTTATGTATTGTTGATTGTATATACACTTTTTGATTATGTTTAGCATGGATGTTTTTGAAACACCTTAACAGGCATACCTGGACACTGAAGGGTCCTTTTTTTAGCCAATCATATTAATCCCTCTAAGCCAAAGCCCTCCCCTTATGACTTTGTTGTGTTTGTTGATTGGAGAATGATGCGGCTAATACCTTGCTGTAGAATTGGAATGTAAGGTTTATATGTATATTGAGATGTGGTCACACAAAGTTTTGTTATGGATGTATATGTGATAGTTGATTGATTATCGAGGATGTGGATGGATGTTATTTAATTGGCAATATAGGCTCAGCACCGCTTTTAATGAGGTAGACTGGTTTAGGGTGCATACTTCTATCTTTTGCAGACATTCTGCTTTTGCAAACGCAGTATTTCAAATTGAAAGAGAGGAGAGGTATTATTTTTTTTTAGGTATTATAAATGTTTCATTTTTATTTGTTTGAGGTTGGTCTGATGAAGGGACGTCTTGGTCCCGAAACATCACAGTAAAGGATTGTTTGCACAATCGACTTAAAATCCAGTGAGTGCTTAATTTACTATGAATTAGATAAATGTGTGTGTGTATATATATATATATATATATATATATATATATATATATATATATATATATAAAAATACTGTATATACATATGTATGTATATATATAAAATTATATATATACAGAGTACCGTGCAAAAGTCTTAGGCCACCATATGTTGTTGTTGTTTGTTGTTTCAGATAGCCTGGTATAACATACCAGAATATTACTTCAGAAAACTTTAGGACAATTGCCCCAAAAGAGTTCAAGATTTTTAAAAGTACAGACAGGTTTTTATTCATCATGCCATTCCTTCTGGAAAGCACCTGATTGGGAATGGTTTTATTTTTCAGCTGATTACGATCCCAAGCACACTGCTAATGCAGTGAAATCCTATTTGGATTTATAAACAGCTGATAAAAAACTGAGAGTCATGGCTTGTCCAGACCTGAATATTATAGAGGCAGAATGGGAACACCTGGACAGAGAAAGAAATAAAACCTAAATCTAAAATTGAACTTTCGGAAGTACTGAAAGAAGCGTGTTATAATATACCAGAATATTACTTCAGAAAACTTTAGGACAATTGCCCCAAAAGAGTTCAAGATGTACTTAGTGCCAAGGGAGGTCACATTAAATACTGACTTTTGCCTGGAAAAGCCAGTTTGTTCGGAAAATTGTGTGTGTGTGTGTGGGGGGGGGGGGTTTATATTTTGTGTACATATTTCCTGTATTTTATGTTTGTATCTTAATAAAGAAACTGAAAAATAAATATGGATGGCCATTAGAACTTTGCTAAAACAAAAATCTTATGGTAGCCTAAGACTTTTGCACAGAAATATATATATATATATAAGTACACAGAGAGAAATACAGCTCTATAGGAACAAGGAATCCCAATGTAGTAGTCGCCAGTATGATTCTATAATTACAGGAATCAATAGTTACTAACATTTGAAAATAATAATAATCAAAAACCTGAATAAACAGCCAAGTAATTACATTAAAAGCAGACAAATATGTTTTCAAGTGGTCAGAGCTTTTGACATTTAAAAAAATACAAAAATATTTTTGTTTTACAATTTTACAATAGTAGTCATATTCTCTCATTACAAAGTATTGTTCAGTATGAAGCCAATGGAAAACAGTATGAACAATGCTTTATAATAGATTGTAATGGTTTTGAATTACACAAATTCATGAAGACACTTTTCACTGTTCTAAAGGATTGGAAAATACTTATGGGTTAGCACATACTTATTACTTTTCTTATTACTGGGGACTCCAAATGAATCTAAGAGAAATGAATGAATGAATGAATGAATGAATGAATGGTGAAATAATTATATTCTTCACAAGTAAATACTCTTAAGAAAACATTGCTAGAACAGTGAGTAGTGAGACTACTTTGGTAAGAGTGACCCTGTATGATTCTCATATGACCCATTACCAACCCATGCTTACCCAAGCTGCTGCATTAAATGACCATTACACTGCTTGGCACAACTACAATAGTTACTTGCTCATCATGCTCTTGTTTTTCCTCATGTGCCAGAGCATATTTTAAACAATAATATAGGTCGGAGCTAACGCCAACCTAACCTATGTCTCTGCACTTTGCGCGAATAACACTTCGATCTGCTATATATGTTTTTAAAGATTTTTTTTTTACCCCCACAAACATTAGGACTTATACCTGGAAAATAAAAATGCTGTTTTTTTAAAAGACTTATTGAAACCTGGTTGAACTTGTCAACCTAGTAGAAAGCAAGGATACAGCCTCAGACTAATAGGTTCTGTAATACCCAAGGAACGTCTAGCTCTTCAGAATATCTTAGACCATCACATCATTGAGCTAAACACAAACACTTTGTGGTTGGCTGTAAAATGAAACACATGCATATAAAAGCACAAATGTAATGCATTATGGCATTGAAAGGGTTAATTGTACATCTGTCAACAATTCTTATAGATAGGAATTAATAAAACCCAAATTACATGGATAGGTGAGTAAGTTCCACAATGGGTCTTGCTATGATTGTTAATGTACCACATTTGTGGAGCTTAGGAGATCACAGGCCAGTAGGGCACAGAGCAGTGATTCTCAACTCTAGTCCCCAAGTACCCTTAACAGGCCAGATTTTCATATCTGAACTAGAGCACAGGTGACATAATCAGCTGATCATTAACTATGGTTACTAACTTGCTCTCTTGAAGTTTAGAATCAATGACATAGAGGATTAAGAGAGTAAAAGCCTAAAAGAGGCAACGAGTCATTGAGAGGCAGAATGAGAGGGATTGTGGCAGTGGCTGGACTAGAACAACAGAGAGGAGAAACAGTGATGAAGCTCGATATTAAAGGACACAGTAGAATAGCATAATCAGTAAATGCATGTTAAAAATACAATGTAAAAGCACTTAGTTTCAGTTTCATATGAGTAGTAGTAGATTTCTTTTTAACAAATGTTAAAGTTAGCTCTATTTTCCCTCCTATTGCATCATGTGACAGCCATCAGCCAATTACAAAATGCATATACATATATTCTATGAATCTTGCACATGCTCAGTAGGTGCTGGTGCCTCAGAAAGTTTGCATAGAGAGGGGGCGGAGCCTACAGCTGTTGCGGAAGGACGTGTATATGAAGAGCTCCTGACTCCAACTTCAATTTAACTTAAGGTGCCCTGAAGTTTGGCCAGAGGATTTGGTGAGACAATATTGTATAAACGGATTTTCCTATGCTCTTCAGCTAGACTGCATAGAAGCTGACTGCGTGAGTCAGTTAATCTGTACTGTCAAGGCTGCCGCACTTATGACCCCCCCCCCCGGGATCCTATTGATTCTGGGTTAATAGCAGCATAATATTGTTGCCCCCACCCTATCCTTTCCCTAACCTTATCTTTAAACATCACCTCAGCATTTTAAACTAAGAACCTGAAAACGGACCTAGTGTCAGCAATGGCGGCGATGGAGATAGTTTTACAGGAACTCAGCGCACTCCTTGAATCTCACCAGGCAACCTTCACAGAAATGCTGCATGAAGCCTCTAGCTCAGTCTGGAAAACACAATTTATGCTTACCTGATAAATTTATTTCTCTTGTGGTGTATCCAGTCCACGGATCATCCATTACTTGTGGGATATTCTCATTCCCAACAGGAAGTTGCAAGAGGACACCCACAGCAGAGCTGTAATATAGCTCCTCCCCTAACTGTCATAGCCAGTCATTCGACCGAAAACAAGCCGAGTAAGGAGGAACCATAGGGTGCAGTGGTTACTGTAGTTTAAATTTAAAAATTACCTGCCTTAAAATGACAGGGCGGGCCGTGGACTGGATACACCACAAGAGAAATAAATTTATCAGGTAAGCATAAATTGTGTTTTCTCTTGTAAGGTGTATCCAGTCCACGGATCATCCATTACTTGTGGGATACCAATACCAAAGCTAAAGTACACGGATGAAGGGAGGGACAAGGCAGGAACTTAAATGGAAGGAACAACTGCCCGTAAAACCTTTCTCCCAAATATAGCCTCCGAAGAAGCAAAAGTATCAAATTTGTAAAATTTTTAAAAAATATGAAGCGAAGACCAAGTCGTCGCCTTGCAAATCTGATCAAAAGAAGCCTCATTTTTAAAGGCCCAAATGGAAGCCACAGCTCTAGTGGAATGAGCTGTAATCCTTTCAGGAGGCTGCTGTCCAGCAGTCTCATAGGCTAAGCGGATTAAGCTTCTTAGTCAAAAAGAAAAAGAGGTTGCCGAAGCCTTTTGACCTCTCCTCTGTCCAGAGTAGACAACAAACAAAGCAGATGTTTGACGAAAATCTTTAGTAGCTTGTAAGTAAAACTTTAAAGCACGGACCACGTCCAAATTGTGTAACACAAGGATGGAACAACAATCTCTTGATTGATATTCTTGTTAGATGCCACCTTAGGTAAGAACCTGGTTTGGTACGCAGGACTACCTTATCCGTATGAAAAATCAGATAAGGAGAATCACATTGTAAGGCAGATAGCTCAGAGACTCTACGAGCCGAGGAAATAGCTACCAAAAAAGAACTTTCCAAGATAAAAGCTTGATATCTATGGAATGAAGAGGTTCAAACGGAACTCCTTTAAGAACCTTAAGAACCAAGTTTAAGCTCCATGGTGGAGCAACAGGTTTAAACACAGGCTTGATTCTAACTAAAGCCTGACAAAATGCCTGAACGTCTGGAACATCTGCCAGACGCTTAACTAGCTGACAATCCTTTTTCCAAACCTTCTTGGAGAAAAGATAATATCCTAGCAATCCTGACCTTACTCCATGAGTAACCCTTGGATTCACACCAATAAAGATATCTACGCCATACAATATGGTAAATTTTCCTGGTGACAGGCTTTCGTGCCTGTCTTAAGGTATCAATAACTGACTCGGATAAAATCAAGCGTTCAATCTCCAGGCAGTCAGCCTCAGAGAAATTAGATTTGGATGGTTTGAAGGTTCCCTCTTTTTTGGGAACCACAAACAGATTTGAGTAAAAACCCTGTCCCTGTTCCTCCTTTGGAACTGGATGGATCACTCCCATAACTAGGAGGACTCGTACACAGTGTAAGAATGCCTCTCTTTTTATCTAGTGTGCAGATAATTGTGAAAGGTGAAATCTCCCTTTTGGGGGGGAAGCTTTGAAGTCCAGAAGATATCTCTGGGATATAATTTCCAACGCCCAGGGATCCTGAACATCTCTTGCCCACGCCTGGGCAAAGAGTGAAAGTCTGCCCCCTACTAGATCCGTTCCCGGATAGGGGGCCGTTCCTTCATGCTGTCTTAGAGTCAGCAGCAGGCTTTTTTACCTGCTTACCTTTTTTCCATGTCAGGTTTGGTCTCCAGACCGTCTTGGATTGAGCAAAAGTTCCCTCTTGTTTATTATTAGAGGAAGTTGATGCCGCACCTGCCTTGAAGTTTTGAAAGGCACGAAAATTAGACTGTTTGGTCCTAGATTTGGACCTGTCCTGAGGAAGGGAATGTTAAGTAGCTTAGATTTTGAAGTCACGTCAGCTGACCATGATCTAAGCCATAGCGCTCTGCGCGCCTGTATAGTAAAACCAGAATTCTTAGCCGTTAGTTTAGTCAAATGAACAATGGCATCAGAATATAAGAATTGGCTAGCTTAAGTGCTCTAAGTTTGCCAAGTGTGTCATCCAATGGAGTCGCTACCTGTAAAGCCTCTTCCAGAGACTCAAACCAGAATGCCGCAGCAGCAGTGACAGGGGCAATGCATGCAAGGGGCTGTAGGATAAAACCTTGTTGAATAAATATTTTCTTAAGGTAACCTCTAATTTTTTATCCATTGGATCTAAAAAAAAAAAAGCACAACTGTCCTCGACAGGGATAGTAGTACGCTTTACTAGAGTAGAAACTGCTCCCTCCACCTTAGGGACTGTCTGCCATAAGTCCCATGTAGTGGCGTCTATTGGAAACATTTTTCTAAAAATAGGAGGGGAAGAGAACGGCACACCTGGTCTATCCCATTCCTTATTAATAATTTCTGTAAACCTTTTAGGTATTTGGAAAAACATCAGTACACACCAGCACTGCAAAGTATTTATCCAGTCTACACAATTTCTCTGGCACTGCAATGGTATCACAGTCATTCAGAGCAGCTAAAACCTCCCTAAGCAACACGCGGAGGTGTTCAAGCTTAAATTTAAATGTAGAAATATTAGAATCAGGTATCTTTCCTGAGTCATTAACATCACCCACTGACTGAAGCTCTCTTTCCTCAGCTTCTGCATATTGTGAGGCAGTATCAGACATGGTTCTTAAAGCGTCAGTATGCTCTGCATTTTGTCTCACCCCAGAGCTATCTCGCTTACCTCTAAGTTCAGGTAGTCTGGCTAACACCGCTGACAGTGTATTATCCATGACTGCCGCCATGTCTTGTAAAGTAAACGCTATGGGCGCCCTAGATGTACTTGGCGCCATTTGAGCGTGAGTCCCTTAAGCGGGAGTCAAATGGTCTGACACGTGGGGAAAGTTAGTCGGCATAACTTCCCCCTCGTCAGATTCCTCTGGTGATACTTTTTTTAAAGACAGAAAATGATCTTTATTGCATAAAATGAAATCAGTACATTTGGTACACATTCTAAGAGGGGGTTCCACCATGGCTTTTAAACATAATAAACAAGGAGTTTCTTCTATGTCAGACATGTTTATACAGAATAGCAATGAGACTAGCAAGCTTGGAAAACACTTTAAATCAAGTTAACAAGCAAATATAAAAAACGGTACTGTGCCTTTAAGAGAAACAAATTTTGACAGTGAAAAAATGCAGTAAATCAAACGAAATTTTTACAGTGTGTATAATAGGCTAACAGAGCATTGCACCCACTTGCAAATGGATTAACCCCTTAGTTCAAAAAACGGATCAAAAAAACAAAATAGACGTTTTTTAACAGTCACAACCAACTGCCACAGCAAGCTGTGGCCCTACCTTCCCCAATAAACGACTTTGGAAAGCCTTTGGGCCCTTTAGAGATGTCCTATAGCATTCAGAGGGCCTTTGAGGGAAGCTGGATGTCACAGTTTGTAATTTTAACTGCACCAACTGTAACTTTTATACTACAACAGTGGAAATTGTTTCTAGTCAAAATTTTAGCCAGCCATGTGGAAAAAACTAGGCCCCAATAAAGTTTTATCACCAAAGCATATATAAAAACGATTAAACATGCCAGCAAATGTTTTATATTGTAAATATCATAAGGGTATTACCCCTGGGAGTAAGCATGATACCAGTCGTTATTAAATCACTGTATTCAGGCTTAACTTACATTAATCCGGTATCAGCAGCATTTTCTAGTGTTTTCCATCTCTAGAAAAAAATATTACTGCACATACCTGATAGCAGAATAAACTGCACGCCATTCTCTCGCTGAAGTTACCTCATCTGTGTAATCCCCTCAGACATATGTGAGAATAGCAATGGATCTTAGTTACAACCTGCTAAGATCATAGAAACCTCAGGCAGATTCTTCTTCTATTTACTGCCTGAGATAAAATAGCACAACTCCGGTACTATTTAAAAATAACAAACTTTTGATTGAAGAAAATAAACTAGCTATATTTAACCACTCTCTCCTACAACGTCCTTACTTGTTGAGAGTTGCAAGAGAATGACTGGGTATGACAGTTAGGGGAGGAGCTATATTACAGCTCTGCTGTGGGTGTCCTCTTGCAACTTCCTGTTGGGAATGAGAATATCCCACAAGTAATGGATGATCCGTGGACTGGATACACCTTACAAGAGAAAGTTATATATAATGGGTGCAATGCTTTGGATAAGAAACTTCGTATGAGTGGTGACTGCTTGGAGCCCCGTCATTCGCCATCTTTGGCCCCTTACCATTGTGATGTGAAGGAAGATCAGCAGGTCTCCCAGATTGCGGGCGTGCTTTGGACTTCCCATGATCAGCCAGAACAGTCCAGTGATAGACCAGAATAAGCGGCCTGGATCGTAGAAGGAAAGCACAGTCTCAAAGTTTCATACCCGACCGAAGCCACATTATACAGACAGTTCTGGGTCTTACAACATGTAGCACATACCAATATGACTGGAGCTTAATCGATACTACCTACTGAGCTCCTGATGTCCCAGGGCTGCTGGGACCCTGCTAACAACGGACAATTACTGACGATCAACCCACAGACTAAGTGTTCCATATACTCCACGGAGGGTGAAATATTTACCGCCCATGACAGTTTTGGCCCGAAGGGAATGGGACGATCACAGAAATGAGTCACATGTGAGTGGCAATTTCTACATTCAGGTCTCCTTGGCCAACTGAGAGTTCCTCAAGAAGATTGGCATGGAGTTGGCTAAAAAAGATGGCAAGGACTGACTTATACTATGGGACTGAGACTACAAACCTAAAGTTTTGCTGTGATGAACATTTATTGCCATTAAGTGATACCTTTGTCAGAGCGGGGCTGAATGTAAAATAGTCAGCTATTTTCCTTTCTATATATATGAAGACATAGTTAGTAGATATAGAACGTTTTGATCATTCTGCTCCTAAATGTTACCTAAGCCTCTTTAATCGGTGCTCTGTCTGTTCTGTATCATAAGTTAATTTACAGTCCTGGCTCTGCTTGTTTGTTCCTAAAGAAACCTAAATCTGGGACGCTATACATCTTTCCCTATCAACCCTGACAGCTTTCGCCTCACCATCTACCAACCAGCTGGAAACGGTCCTTAGACATGCACGAAGAACATCGTTCCCAATCTTGCATGATATGCAGCTAAAGCATAATCAGGCTCGCTCACAAATAGAACAATCCATAGTAAAAGCCGGTGTAGGCTAGATGATATGTTGCTATGACATTGAGTCCGGCTATCATACTAGTCGGCTGAGGTCTCAGGCCATATAATTTACAGTCCTGGCTCTGTTTGTTTGTTCCTAAAGTTAACCTCTTGCATACTAGCCAACTGTGAGCTCCGGTGTGTGCAACATTTAACTTAGTTTCTTGTTATGAAATGACTGCTTAGATAAATGCTATATGCAGAGCTCTATTTTAACACTTCTTATTTCAATGTTTTACCTTTTAAGCAACCCTATTTAGCACTAGTACTGTTCATGTAATTGATGTGTACCAATGTTCTATTTGTCTCCCCTGAGGTTTATATCCCTTCTTTTTCCCACTGTATAGCTTAACAATGTCTTATGATCATGCTGTGTCTACTGTGATGACATGCAGGTTTGATAATTTGGATGTAGTGGCGTAATAAGAATGATAAGATATTTAGCTAGACATATTCTATAATATTTATTATATTTGGAGTTTAGCTGTACCCTAGATTGGTAAATCAGACCACTCATGTTACCTGTAGTATAGTATTTAGATGTTTATAATTAACGCCCCTAGTTAATGATATATTGGCTACCCGAAAATGAGATCATTAGTCTTAGACATCCTATAGTGCAATCTATATGAGCTACATTACATTTGTGTATTAAGCCTTAATCCTTGCCCCCATAAGAGTACTAGCTTATAACGGACAAATTGGACGTTGCACTGTCAGCGGCCGGGTTGGTGTGATGTTCCCAGCAACTACTACTTGGGCCCCCATTTTAATGTACATAGCGCAGGTTAACCCTCAAATGCTTGTTTCCCTCTAGTGCTATTGCCATTCCCGCCCACTTCATGCCATCTACCTTAGCCCCCCATGACAGTCTCTATATCTCAACTATATCCCATTACTCTCCAGCAGAGACTATATGCTATGTTTATTATCTATTAGCTAGAGAATAAAAGTATAACCAATTTTAAACACTAGGGACGTCTAGTTCATCGTTCTGGAGCTATGTAAATAAGAGTTTATGGGGCACCATACAGATACGCCAATGGTCGCTCATTGTTAACCTATCTAAATGCTAGTTATCTTTGAGGAGTAATGTATACCACTGACATTGGCACTTATTGACATTTATTATGTATCCGTGTTAGGCAGCTGATATTCCATATTTGTAAAGCAGGTTCCCATTGTTTTGGCTAGCTTTATTTATATGTAATTTCTATTTTGTTACTCTAGAATGTGGTTTAATAACTATAAGGTTCTATGCTATATCAAGCCCAAAAGTGGCTAGAGATTCAAAATACTTACCTCCACTGTATATGTATGCTATATCATGGTCCAAGAGTGACCTACTAATCTTAGAGGAGGTCTATATATTCATAGAAATGAGGTTACAGCTATTTTTGCCTTGTTTAATTTGTATGTGCCTGACTATGTACCCTTTTTTTATGACTGTACATTATTTCCAACATTTGTACTACTTCAGTTTTGGCAATTTTACATACTGTACATGTTTGTAATAACCTCAATAAAAAAAATTTAAAAAAAAAAAAAAAAGGTGTGCATAGAAAGAGACTGTGCACATTTAAATAATGGAAGTGAAATGGAAAGTTGTCTAAAATTGTGTTCTCTATCTGAATAATAAAATTTAGTTTAATTTTTACTTGCGTGTCCTTTTTTCTAATTATTGCTCCCACAATTGATTTCTTCACACCAATCTGCTTGCCTATTGCGCAGATTTAGTCTTCCCAGCCTGGTGCAGGTCTACAATTTTGTTTCTGGTGTCCTTCAACAGCTCTATGGTCTTCACCATATTGGAGTTTGGAGTGTGACTGTTTGAGGTTGTGGACAGGTGTCTTTTATACTGATAACAAGTTCAAACAGGTGCCATTAATACAGGTAATGAGTGGAGGAGAGAGGAGCCTCTTAAAGAAGAAGATGCGGGTCTGTGAGAGCCAGAAATCTTGCTTGTTTGTAGGTGACCAAATGCTTATTTTCCACCATAGTTTGCAAATAATTTTTTTCCAAATCAGACAATGTGATTTTCTGGATTTGTTTCCACATTTTGTCTCTCATAGTTGAGGTATACCTATGATTAAAATTACAGGCCTCTCTCATCTTCTTAAGTGGGAGAACTTGCACAATTGGTGGCTGACTAAATACTTTTTTGCCCCGCTATATATATATATATATATATATATATATATATATATATATATATATATATATATATATATATATATATATATATATATATATATATATATATATATATATATTATCACTAATAAATACAAAAATCTAACATAAATACATTTCATGTATATGCAATACTTAAAACAGTATGCAATATACATGCAAATTTTAAAAATTGAATATCAGTTCAAGGCCTGACTACATTATTTATACAATCTTGGAAATAAAATGCATGACTATGTATAACACATATTAGTTTAAGTATTGGATATATACATTAAAATGAGGATATTTTGAATTGATGCATTTATTATTTTAAATATAAATATATTTTAAAAATAAATATTTATGTTATAAAATTCAATTGCATTATAATTATAGTATTACATAACTGCATGCCATTTATGTAATAAAAGAATTGTAATACTAATGCCGTTTGTAACATGAATAATAATTTTAAAATATATATTTATGTTTAAAATAAAAAAACACAAGAAAAAATAAATACATATTAATTTATATACAATAGTTAAAAGAATATGCATCATACATAAGAATGCATAATATTTTAAAAATGATAGATAAAGGCACAGTTAACCCCTAAACTTCCCTAATCTAATCACCTTATTAACCCATGGGGGGTGGTTAGGAGATTAAGGCCTAAACCACCACCTCCCAATACAAACTAGAACTATATTACACTTAAACTCCCCCTAAACTACCCCCCCTCTAAACTAGACTCCCACTCTAAAACCCCACTTTTATGATTAAATATAAATATCATGCAGTTTTAAGACACTTTCCAATTTACTTTCATTATCAAATTTTGCACAATCTTTTTATATGCAATTTTTTTGAGGTACCAGTTCCTACTGAGAATTTGTATAAGCTCACAGGGTATAAGTATACTAGAAAGGCCAGAAAAAAACATTCAGAGGTTTTGGATACTTCTGAATGCCCTTTATGCCGGTCAGCTATTTTTTTTAGATCCAAATGTATGCTTGTGAAACAGTAACACACTAAAATCTGTGCAAATACAGATTTAAGTGTGTTGCTATTTCAAATTTATAAATTCGGCTTCTGAGAATTGAAGGTCTATGACTAAGGCAGCTCCCAGCCGAAACGCGTAAGACCTAGTATTTTTACGTGGTGTGTTTTTAATGTGCCTAAAGTGGATTACATTTTCTTATCCGTGCCTGCATTCTACTGATTTTGATTCTGAAAATAGATGACCAGCATGAAGGGCCGTCTTCTTCTGAATACAGAAGTATCCGAAACCTCCTAATGCACATGTCTAGTAATGGCATTGACACTGAAAACTACACATCAGCAGCAAATAGCATGCAGATTTTTTATCAATGCCTTAATACAAGGAAAGTGTCCTCACTTACCCTTAGGGGCAATCTATAGTATTTGTAAATGTGTGTGGTGTACAAATATAAAATTATTATTTTCATCATTCTTTTCTCATCAAAAACATACACTCTTTGAAACGTAAACATGCTTAAACATAATTTATATATGATAACATGCTGAGAAAAAGTTTTACTACATTTGAAATACATTTTTTTTTTTTTTCAAATAAGCTTTATTTGGAAGATCATCAAATATACAATACGTTTTTCAGGTTAGAAGGGAGACAGTCCCTCCCCTCCTTCCTATCAAAATGAATCTTACACGTTATCATCAACATATACTTTGTCATGTCTGCATTACTAACGTTAACTTTTATGCCCAGCAAGATATCCAAGCACTACTGCCGAGAGTTCAGCTGTACCGTCCATTTCTCACGGTGTCCATTAAGCAGTTTAGATCTGTCCACATTCAGTTAGCAGGTATTATAACAAATATCAAAATGTTCATCAGCATTATCAACATGTATATTACAACACTCAATGAATGACTATGTTTTCCTAGCGTAACTTTCAATCCTTTGGTATATTACTTGTGCTCTGACCTCTGAAAAGTTATAGTGTGTGGTTATTAAACTCATGGTCTATAAGATTCTCGGCACTCTTTCCACCGCAGCAGCATAATCTCGTGCGTGTCCAATGTGTCATTTTGCATGTGGTGGTACCTTTCTAAGTGAAGTAATGTGTCTACCTGTTGTTTCCACTCCTAAACTGTTGGTGCAACTTTATTCTTCCAATGCTTGGGGATCAGCATTTTTGCCCCATTCAGCATAACTAGTCTAAGGGCAATCGCCGCCTTGCACTCAAGGCTGGGTAGCGAGATGTATAATAAGGTCTTGGGGTTATTCTGCAATGATTTCCCTGTTGCCACTCGAACATACTCTAGTATCTCTGTCCAAAACCCGTCTAACCTGGGGCAGTCCAACCATATATGAGTCAATGTGCCCTCACTTCCACATTCTCTCCAGCATTTCCCTGAGGTCATTTTATATATTTGTTTTAGTCTAACCGGGGTCAGATACCATCTTGATAAAAATTTATAGCTTAAGTCTTGTACCCTAGCAGAGATTGAGGATTGTTTTGTGGTTTGAAATGCCACCAACCAGTCATGCAGGTCTATATCTGTATGCAGTTCATTCTCCCAAGCTCTAGCATATGAGGGCAAGGTTTGCGCATCTTCTGGTATCAGTATTTTGTGTGTGTTTCACTTAAACAGAGAGTCTCAAATACAGTGTTTCGCCTGAGCAGGTTATGTTTGTGTTTATGATTTGCCAAATAATGATTCACCTGTGAATACATCAGCCAATTCATACCGTTCCCTATCTCAGACTCTTTGATGTTTTCAAGTGTTTTCATTTTACCATCTTCAGTCAAAATCCTAAACACTCGGTTTTTAATGTGTGGGTTTTGGTCTAGGTCTGTGTCCCTGTAATTCCAAGGCAATGCAGGGTTCTGGCATATTGGTGTCAAGGGTGAGAAGTGTGTTGAAATCTTTTCTGAAGTGTTCATAAGTTTATCCCATGAAGTAAAAAAATCTATGAACAAAGGGTATCTTTCTACCATCTGTGGTCTGTCCTTTTTTGCTAGCCATGCCATGTTTCCCGCATTTCCTGTGCCTAGGATGGCGCGGTCTAGTTGTACCCAAAGTTTGTTGTTATCATTATGACACCAGTCAAGCAAAGTACGTAGCACAATTGCTTGCTTATAGACCTCTATATTTGGTAGCCCCAGTCCTCCTCTGTCTCTCGGCAGGTAGAGTGTTTTTCTGGGGACTCTTGGTCTAATGTCCCCCCAGATGTATTGTTCTATTATTTTTTGTATTCTCTGTAAGTATCTAGGTGGCAATGGTACGGGTGAAAAAGGGGTAGTGTACAAGCGCTAAGGTAATCCCCAAGCTGTATCCAAACAGAGATCCTAACCAACCTCCAAAAAATATGCACAAGTAGTAAGAAGTGAATACAGCGCCAACAAGAGGCCAAGAGATAAATATACTCACAGAGAGATAAAAGAAGATTATTTAATGAACCATGTTAAAAAGCATCAGTAATAAAAGACTATATATAAAAAATGTAAAAAGCACATATAAATAAAATTACAAATGCAGGAATACCTTACAGAAGCGGCTCAAAGGGCCAAAGCTGATAATTACAATAAAACAGAGGTAATAACAGGTGATCAGTGTGAGTGGTACACCAGAATAAGAGTGTATACTAATAAAACAGAATTAGCCTAAGTACAACTATAACAAGTGCATCAAGCAAAAAACTAATAAACAATAGTACAAACAATAGTGTTCAAAATTAGTGTTTCAAAAATAGTGTTCCAAAAAATAGAAAAATGCACTGCAGTGCAAAAAAAAAGGGGGTGAAGCAAAATAATTGTATAGATACGATCAAATAGTGAGTGAGTGCAAATGGATATAAAAATGCTAGCTACTTAATCCACTGAGGTTAAGATATAATTAAATAAAATACACAATATGCATAAACATAAAAAATAAAATACACAATATGCAATAACATAAAAAATAAAATATAATCCAAAAAAGTGTTCAAAAAGTTGATCAACAAATGTTAGTGAAGAACAAAAATAAGTCAATCAAAACTAAAAAATGGAAAAAATCGGTGATGAAAAGCAAGGTGAAGGTGAGGAAATTGATTCCTTCCAACGTTACCAATATGTCAACGCGTTTCTGCCCTCAAAAAAGGGCCTTTCTCAAGACTACTATAGAATCAATTTTAGCGGTGGGGTTCTTATACAGAGTAAGGATTAATTGTATAAATCTGTTGCTAAACTTCATTTTACATAGAACTGATTTAAGAAATTGCCAATTTACCCTATCAAATGCCTTTTCCGCATCTGTAGATATAAGGGACATTTGTATTTTGTTAATTTGTGCATATGAAGTTAGTTGGAATGTTCTAAGGGTATTGTCCCGTGCCTCCCGTCCCGGTACAAATCCCACCTGATCTGGATGCACTAATCCCGGAAGGTAAGTGTTTATTCTAGTGGCCAAAATTTTGGCAAATATTTTTATATCTGAGTTTAAAAGCGATATGGGTCTATAATTTTCAGGTCTATCTGTAGATTTCCCCAGTTTTGGGAGAACTGTAATGTGGGCCTCTAGCATGTTTTCTGTGAAGCCCCCTTCCTTAAGCAGAGAATTGAATAGCGTGGTTAAGGGTGTCAGTAAATTATGTATACAATGTTTTATAATATTTTATACTTAGGCCGTCAGGTCCTGGGCTTTTACCGTTTGGCATGTTTTTAATGGCTAATATTATTTCTTCAGGGGTTATCGGCTGGTCCAAGGAGTCAGAGTCATCGCTATTTAGTTCGTTGAGTTGTATGTCCGCTAGGAAAGTGTCTATGTCTTCCTGTGTATTTTTTGCCTTGATATTGTATAGTTTCCCATAGTACTGTCTAAAAATGTCAGCGATGTGCCTACTGTCTTTTTGTGTTTGGCCCGCCTCATCTAGCATGCTGTATACATGTGTGTCCAACTGTCTTCTTTTAAGGGTTTTTGCTAAAGAAGTACCAGTCTTGTCATTAACATCAAAGTACTTTTGCTGCAGCATATCTGCTTTCCTCTGATATTCCTTCATCAAGTAATTGTTAAGTACTGTCTTACTTTTAGTTAGGTTATTTAATATGTCAGTGGATTTAGGCGTTTTTTTTAGTTCTGTTTCCCAGTATCTGATTTGTGAAGTTATTGAGTTTGTGAATTGCCTTTTGTTTTTGTTTTCCCTAGCTTTATGCCTTATAAATTCTCCCCTCATTACGCATTTATGGACCTCCCAGAGTGTTGAAGTGGTTGTTTCATCGCTAGCGTTTTCTCGGAAATAATGGCTTAAAGTTAAGTTTAGTTCTGTCTGAATTAGTTTGTCGTTTAACATGTACTCGTCCAGTCTCCATATGGGTGGTTTTACCGGGATATCTGGCCATGTGATGGTGCATTTTACTGGGGCATGATCTGACCATGTGGTCGGCAGTATTGTGGAGTCTTCTACCAATGTTAGCCCTACCTGGTCTGAGAGGATGTAATCTATGCTGGTGTATACGTGATGTGGATGCGAATAAAATGTATAATCCTTTTTGTGTGGGTTTTTGGCCCTCCATACATCGTGCAGTCTAAGTTGTTGCATTTGAGTGTGTATGCTCTTTATCACCTTGTGAGACGTGCTGGTTTTACCTAGTGAGGTATCTTGTATTGGGTCAAGTGGGACATTGAAATCTCCCCCGAGCAAGATGAGACCTCTAGCATGTTCTAGTATCAGCTGGGCAACATGTTTGAATAACAGATGTTGCCCCGCATTTGGTAAGTAAATGTTTACTAGTGTGACCTGTGTAGTGAAAAGTGAGCCTACCACTATTAAATAAGCGCCATTGGGGTCCTTAAGCACCTGCGATGGGTTGAAATGGATATGGTTTCTCATAAAAATGCCTACCCCTCCCTTTTTTGTGGGACCTGAGGCCGTAAAAGCTGTTTTGTACCTGCTATGGAAAAATGTAGGTTCTCTCCCTTTTTTAAAATGGGTTTCCTGCATGTACACTATATCCCCTAGTTCCTTGTGTATGGAATTGAAGGCTGTTGAGCGTTTCTCCGGGCTGTTTAATCCTTTCGCATTAATGGTTATCAGTTTTATTTGTCTCCTTTGCATGGTGGTGCTTAGGCTTTAGTTCTGTATTTCTAGATGTGTTGACCTACCCTGTGTTGTCTGGTATTATGCGTGATATATGAGGAGATCTTAACTATTGCTAGCAGCCTGTGTGTTAAATTGTTAAGTGCTATACTACTTAGATATGGAGCTGCGCGCTGTCTGTTAATTAGAATGTTCGGGTGTGGTACGTTCCCCTGTGTGTCTGAGTGTTATCAATACAGATATATATGCTTGTACGCTGAACTTCTTTTAACTAAAAAACAGGAAGTAGGTGTAGTCCCTACCAATCTAGATCTAACTTCTTTGTCAGTTAAGTAGTTACAGAAACTTATGATATCTAGTACAGTTATTAACCTTTAACTCAATGTAATACAATACAAATCAATGCAATTGCACAATGCAACAGAACACAATTCAAAAAACAGTTGAGGCAGTATCCCTGCCCCCCAAACCCAACCTATACCTAAAATAAAAAGGAAAAGTTATACATTATTAGCATACGACCTTATGTCATCTGTCCATTTTCCTAGGTTACATGTCCTTTATCTCCCATCTGTCAACCCCCTTCTCATGGGTCAGAATCTGTAATTTCATCTGCAGTTGTCTCGTGCTGTGGAGTATTCTTTATAGTGGGTGCAGTCTTCTTTATAGGTGTATGAGAGCTATTCTCACGAGGAGGTAATCTTGTTTCAGCGCATCTCGCTTTTTCCAAGTGTTGCAAGTTGAGCTTCAAGGCCTCACAGAAATGTGGCAGATCTTCGTGGTTTTTAAGAACCGCAGTGGTGTTGTCTCTAGTGGCAATAATGCTGACTGGAAAGCCCCATCTGTATACTATCTTTTGCTCTCTTAAGATGGTTGTAATGTAGTTGAGTTCTCTCCTCCTTTGAAGAGTTGTCGGGCTAAGATCCTGGAAGATTTGGATGCGGTTTCCCGCGTGTGTGATGTTTTGCTTTAACCTGGCCTGTCTCATTATTTCTTCTTTATCCTTAAAGTGTAACAGTTTAATTATTACATCTCTCAGTGGGGCTTTGGGTGGTGGTTTTGCCCTTAATGCTCTGTGTGCTCTTTCAAACACCAGATCTGGTGCACAATTGTCTCCTTTAACTGTTCTGAATAAATCTTGCAAGCACCCCTCTAATGCCCCTTGTTGGACCACTTCTGGAATACCCCTTATCCTCAGGTTGTTTCTCCTTCCCCTATTGTCCAGATCTTCCACCTTATCTAATAGATGTTGTATGGTTTCTTCCTGATCATAAGTCTGACGTGATATGTGCTGAATGTCAGTGTCCATGATATTATGGCTTTCTTCCAAATTTGTTACTCTCTGTGACACCCTAGTTAAGTCTCTTTTCAATTCTCCATACCAGCTTTTCACTTCTGTGACCATCTCTTTAAGATCATTCTTAGTGCACAGTGGTAATAAGTCCTCTTTTGTAAGCCCTGCTTTGTCACATGTTACTGGGGTGCTTTCCATTATGTCTTCTCGTGGATTATCTGTATTGCTGGTTACTGGGGTAGGGTCTGACATGTGGTCTATGGGTTTCAGGTATTGATGTAACAATTTGGACCTTGGTGTATTGTCTAATTTATTGTCCAATTTATTAGGCTTGCGTCCTGGCATTTCCCCTATGTGGTGAAACAAGTGCTCCACTGAGTGAGACTGCAAAAATAAAAGATGTGCACACTTCCCTGTGAACTCCTCAAGCCACTTTGTTTATTTTGTTCTCTGCCTCTTTACCCTGTTTTCTCCCTCTCCTGTTAGGTGCTTTCATTTTGCACTTTGTTTATTTGATAAAGTTTATGGGTTTGGGCGCTTCTGTCTATAAATAATGTGCCCCAAAGAGAGGTGGTAATGAGTCACTTAATGGGTGTGTGTGACCCTCCTGCTATAAATAATGTGCCCCAGTGAGAGGTGGTAATGAGTAACTTAATGAGTGTGTGTGACCCTCCTGCTAGTCGGAGCTGCCACTTATGCGATCTTAACCGCTCCGGTGGTATAGGCCTTCTTTGGTCGCGTGACCACGTGGCGTTGCGGTTCCGGTTTTCAGTTTGTTTCTCCGCTGTTTACCGCAGTCAGTCTGTGTCTGCACGGAGCTTCTGTGTGAGTGTCCGCTCCAGTTGGTCCCTGTGCCTCCAGTTCGGCACCTTATTTATGCAGTTTGCTGTGGCTTTATGTCCGATGCCACCTGTCAGTCCTCTCTCCTCAGCTGTTTCCCCGTTTTTGCCAATTTCTTTTCACTGCTGATATCTGTGAGGTGTTGGGTGACAGATGGTCCCAAAATGAGGCTGTGATAATGCCAAAGTATGCTATTTTAGTTGGCTTTGGGGTGCTAGGGCATGGGAGCTATTGAGTCACGCAGCCATCTTCCAGACCGGCTAAGCCCCACCTCCTGAAATACATTTTAAGTAGCTACATCAGTAACACATGAACAATCTGCTATACGAAGAAAAAAAAACCCATCACAATAAAGGCATTGGCATGCAGTATTTTGTATTGAAATGTAATTTACAAGTGTGAAGTCATTCACATAATACCCTTATTGTAGTCAATCATTCAACCAAATAATGTACAATAGTTAATAGTGAAATGTTCTAAAAAGCCAGCTTAAGAAAATAGACATAAAATGTAGACTCCCCGTCTATAGAAAAAGAAATGAGATCACCTCCAAGAGTGCATTAAGAAAAGCTTTATTTATTATACTAAAAAGATTATACTTACAGAAGGTAATAATATGTATAAGCAGATAAAAATAGAAGAGAATTTACTGCTTGGAATGGTATGTGCAATTGCTTAAAATTGTGATGATTTTCTCAGGAATATGTAATAGAAAGATGTTATTATTTAAGATCAGTTTAGATCAGTATTCACTGGTGAAAATTACTACTGAATATTTACTAAATTTACCAACACCACGTTGTTTCCCAGTAAAAGGCTTATCTTAAAGAGATAGTAAAGACAAAATTAAACTTGCAGGATTCAGATAGAGTGTGTAATTTTAAGACTCTTTTAAATTAACTTCTATTTTCAAATGAGCTTTGTTCTCTTGTTATCACTTGTTGAAAAGGAATATGTACATATCATACACTAGTGGTAGCTAGCTGCTGATTGGTGCCTGCACACATTTGTCTCTTGTGATTGGCTAGCTAGATATGTTCTTCTAGCTGCCAGTAGTGCAATGCTGTTTCTTCAGCAAAGGATAACAGGATAATGAAGCAAATTTCATAATAGAAGTAAATTAAAATGTTGTTTTAAATTGTATGTTCTATTCAAATCATGAAGGAAAAGTTTGGAGTTTCCTGTCCCTTTAAAGGGAATAGAATATTATATTATTGCACTGTTGCTTACAAATGACTATAGGGTTGACCACATTCTATTGTTTGAAAATTAACAGCAAATTAACTGCTACCAATCATTCACAACCAGCTATTTCCATCAGTAGCAGCTTTTTTTAATTGTTCTTTCAATGAAAAATGACCCTATATTTAACATGTGCCAGTCCTGTTTTCTAATCACAATCCAAATTCCTGAAACTTAAAGGGACACTAAACACTACATACATTTTATGCACCTCCTTATAATCATGGGTGCTGCCATTATGGAACCTAGGCTTACACTACAGGTATCTGAAGGAGAGTTGCTGCATGTGTGCAAACATGTAGTGAAAGATAGATCTCAACATGGCTGCGCCTAATACTAGAGGGAGGTGGGACATAACATCAACACTAAGCTTATAAAATATATTTAGTGTTTAATATCCCTTTAATGACTTATTACTGAGTATCCCAAATGTTTTTAAATGTAACATTGGTTTTGTATATGGGCACAAAATCCTGAAATTACCTCTGCCATATTGGATGATGTCACCAATTTACATTAGCCACACCAATAACTCAACAGGCACACATGCTTACTATACATATAATGCACCTGTTCATATCCCTGAAAAAGGCATACACACATATTTCTGTGGTTTTGCAGCACATCTGGTTAATTGCAAACATGTCCCTGAATGGCATCATTACACACTGTTAAAGGGAAAATAAGATATTGATCTATCCTTGTTTATGAGGAAATAATAGTTTATCTATGTCTCTGTATAACCTATGGGTATTATTAGCTACACATAGTCTAGCATATAATGAATACTAAATTAGTATGTAGAAGTCTAAGAAACATAACTGATGGCTTTCTCTCCCCCTCTTTATATTATATTATAGTTACACAATAGTGTACCTACAAATTATTTTAAGTGAGTTTACATTTTTTGTCTGTATTTTCAAATGCTTATAATTTTTTGAATGAAATGTTACTCATATTGACTACAATACTAGAACATGTAAAATGAGTTGGTTGGCATATTCTACTTAAAAAAAACAGAAGATTTTCAAAATAATCTATAGAATAAGAACATTCAGCAATCGCAGACCTGAAATGGATGGACAGTTTTTATAAAAAAAAATTGTCATGAATATAGCAATTATTTACTTTTTGAGAACATGAGAATTTGGTTTTCATAAGAGTTTTGTGATTCGTACACAATGGAAGAGAGAGAGAGACCATGCTCTATAGATGTTAACCTACATTTATGAGCACAGTGTTTTCTGCCTGGGCGCGTCATTGGGATTCGTTTGAAACACTAAAACATAGTAAGTTTATGAGACAGAGTATGCAGTTGGATAAAGTATACTTTACATTGCTGCTAGGGTTGTGAGATTTTTTTTGCCAAGAGGATATAATTGAAACTCCGAAAGGTAAAGTATGTCATGACTAGGAGGATGTATATGGACCAAGCAAGCATTATATCAGCTGTGGATACAATAGGGAGAGAGGATAAAAGGCTTGTTAATGGAGAAAGGATTTGGTTAAAAATGTTTAAGATTTTTTTTAAGAATAGGGATATATCTGTCCTATATGTGGCCTGTTCTATGTGCTTTGTATAGTGACTTAGTGGGACAGTAAATTAATAATAATTATTGTGATGGGGGTTGTGGCAGTGAAGGGGTTCATAATGTAAGGGGATTATTGTGATGGGGGTTGTGGCAGATTAAACGTTAAGTAGTATAGGAAAGATAGATAGATAGATGATAGATAGATAGATAGATAGATAGATGATAGATAGATAGATAGATAGATAGATAGATAGATAGATGATAGATAGATAGATAGATAGATAGATAGATAGATAGATAGATAGATAGATAGATGATAGATAGATAGATAGATAGATAGATAGATAGATAGATAGATAGATAATAGATAGATAGATAGATAGATAGATAGATAGATAGATAGATGATAGATAGATAGATAGATAGATAGATAGATAGATGATAGATAGATAGATAGATAGATAGATAGATAGATAGATAGATGATAGATAGATAGATAGATAGATAGATAGATGATAGATAGATAGATAGATAGATAGATAGATAGATAGATGATAGATAGATAGATAGATAGATAGATAGATGATAGATAGATAGATAGATAGATGATAGATAGATAGATAGATAGATAGATAGATAGATAGATAGATAGATAGATAGATGATAGATAGATAGATAGATAGATAGATAGATAGATGATAGATAGATAGATAGATAGATAGATAGATAGATGATAGATAGATAGATAGATAGATAGATGATAGATAGATAGATGATAGATAGATAGATAGATAGATGATAGATAGATAGATAGATAGATAGATAGATAGATAGATAGATGATAGATAGATAGATAGATAGATAGATAGATAGATAGATAGATAGATAGATAGATATACAGACAAACAGTATACAAAGAGAAAGTATATATGTATATCTATGTTTCTACTTACAACAAAGTGTTGCATACAACCAATTCTATGTGAAATGACTGGCAAAAGCATGCAATATTTGCAGAGTATCTGAATAGAAAACTGGCCGCTGCATGCCATCTCCTGGTTATGTTAATGTTACCTATAGAATTAAACAAGAAACTCTACAATGCAAAGTATTAATAAAGTTGAATGAGATTACCCTAGACCTCAACTATACAATTTGCAAAGGAGCTGCCAAATAGTTATGAACGAAAGATAAAAAAAAATAATAGTAAAAAACCCAAACTGGTAATGAATGTGCACAGTGGCAATGACAGTAAAAAGAACAGATGTGTGATCAATTATATCTGGAAACAACCCCCAGAGATCATAATGCTTAATCCATTATCCTAGCTATCCTCTGGAAATCTCAGTGAAAGGGTCAGAGGCCAAATGAGAGAATGATACTTGTGTAGCTGAGAAAAGCAACTCTTCAGTAATGAGGACTGAATGAGCGCTATAACCCAGAATAAATACCAAGCCACAAAGCTCAAGGACAAAAAAGATCTTACTTTGCACAGTTCATGTTAATCACATTCTGTACTGTTATTTCAAGTTGTTTTAACTTAAAAAAACTATATGTGTAAAAATATATCCTAAATCAATTACTGATTTTTTTTGGTCTGTTGATTTACTTGTTCTACATTAGTTTATTGGGACGGTGTAACATGATTTGTTTTTCAATTTCCACTTGAATGTGCATCCATTTTCCCTGTTGGTGATGTATATTAAATTGTTTAAAGATAGCTCATTTATTTTTTTTGTCATTTTAAATAGATGGTTTTGTCTGTTGTATCCCCATCCATACTAAACATGTCAGTAAATAAGTATAGGTTATAGAAAAGATATGTAAATAAGAGTGTTTAGAAGAACAGACCGTGATTTACTAAAATATGAATTTGCCTTTGTTACACAGTGTGATTGTTACACCAGGAATTCATGCAATATCAGACCCCCCCCCCCCCCAAAAGGTAACTCAGTAATGAGCAATAGAAATAAAATATACACTTATATGTACTGTGGAGACTGTGTGTGTTAACTATTTCTTGTTATATGATGATATTTTGCGGCCAAATAGTGGCATCAAATATCCCAAAGTGGGCCTAGATCAATACCTTGGATTGTCTACTTTAAAAAAATCATACATTTTATATAGATAAATAAACAAAAACAAAGGCTCTATTTCTGTTTAAACGGAGTGATTAAAAAGTGCTTAAAATAGTCTAGTACTATGGGCAAGTTTTTCTCTGAAACGGGTTAAATGACAGAGTGTGATCAAGCCTAAATCTGAAGTACCTTTTAGGTAAGTTTGATAATAGAATTGAAATGAAAAGTTTTTTTGTTTGCTTCTTCTATCTGAAGCACAAATTTTTCATTTGGATTTCCATGTCCCTTTACAATACTTATCAAAGTACCAGAACCAACAATGAAAAATTCACACTACAACAAAGTTATTGCTTTTTTTACCCTGAAGTATATTTTAAACTATTGATTAGTTTAATAATTAGGTCAAAGGGACATGATAGTCAAAATGAATCTTAAGCTATAGGTTGTTACCTTTTTATGGTGCAAATATCAGGGGGAAAAAGAGGAAAGTTGAAAAATAAGTCACAGATGTAAACAGTAATAGCCATAATTAGTTACATTTCAGATTCAAGGTTTTGTCATTTTTAGCACTGATGGGACAAAATAGCTTAAATCGTTATTTTTTAATTTGGTTTGTTTTATTTTTTGGGTAGACTTATTACAAGTTTGGTTACTACATTTGTACTGTTTTGTTCTTCATATTTGTTGGGCTACCAAACAACATTTTACTGAATTGAAGGGACAGTCTAGTCAAAAATAAACTTTCATGATTCAGATAGGGCATGTAATTTTAAACAACTTGCCAATTTACTTTTATCATCAATTTTGCTTTGTTCAATTTGTATTCTTAGTTGAAAGCTAAACATAGGTAGGCTCATATGCTAATTTCTTAGCCCTTGAAGTCCGCCTCTTATCGGAATGCATTTTGACATGTTTTTCACAACTAGAGGGCATTCGTTCACGTGTGCCATATAGATCAAATTGTGCTCACAAGGTAATCACAGAGGTAAAAAGTGTATTAAAGGGACACTAAACACTAAATAAATAATAGATTCAAATTATGCATTCAAAGAAAGGATTAGTGTGAGCATAACATGTAGATGTATTTTTTTAAGTTTCATTAGCTGTTTAAATATTGACAAAATAAGTGTAAAGTTTTAGTGTCTATAAAACAATGGGAGCTGCCATGGTAACTTAGGTTACCTTCTCTGCTGTGGCCAATTAGAGACAGTTATAAATAGATCACTAGAGTGTGCAGCCAATGGCTGTGTGGAATATAACAGTGTTCTGAACTTCCATTTCTAACAGATCACAATTTCAGAATGAAATTACAGGAAATGGGGACAAAATAAATAAGGAAAGTATATTGCAAAGTTTTTTTTATATATACAGTTTATCTTTTTATATTACCATCTCAAACTGTTTAATGTCCCTTTAATATAACTGTATTGGTTATGCAAAACTGGGGAATTGATAATAAAGGGATTATCTATCTTTTTAAACAATACAAATTCTGGTGTAGACTGTCCCTTTAAGATTTTGTCCACATATCTGCACTATTCAAGTAATTTTAAAACATTTTCATTGATCATACACATTTTTCTAATACTGGAATTATGCTGTCTATCTTCATAATTGCTACTGACACACAATAAGATAGACCATTAAGGTGCCACTATAAGACTCCACTAAGATTTAAAAGTTACCATGTGTTAGAAATGGCAAATTGATAAAAGCACACAGGCTCTTAAACTGAATCTAATAATCCAGTATAGGATATAACAGTGTTGACAACCTTAGCACCCCAGATGTTTCAGAACTACATTTCTCATGATGCTTGACTGGATTTAAGAGTGGCACCTAAGCTTCATGGGAAATGTAGTTCTGAAACATCTGGAGTGCAACTGAAATATATGTTTCATAACACTCTATTTCATATTACTTCTCTAGACGTATTTTTATATTTGAGTAGAAATTCACAAGGAACTAATTTACAAAGAACTGAAGCACGTTGCTACGTGTAATTGGCTTCATTAAAGGAATGTTGGACAACTTCAGAAATACTTTTGCACTTTGCATCTTAAAGGGTCATGAATCCCCACATTCTTTCTTTCATGATTTAGATAGAGAATGCAATTTTAAACAATGTTATATTTTACTTCTATTATCTAATTTGCTTAATTCTCTTGATATCCTTTGTTGAAAAGCATATCTAGATAGGCTCAGTAGCTGCTGATTGGTGGCAGCTCATATATGCCTTGTTTGATTGGCTCACCCATGTGCAATGCTATTTCTTCAACAAAGGATATATAAATAATGAAGCAAATTAGATAATAGAAGTACATTTTAAAGTTGTTAAAATTGCATTTTCTATCTGAATTATAAAAGAACAATTTGGGGTTTAATGTCCCTTTAAAAATAAGAAATATTTGATATAACTATTAAGAAATCTATATTGTTGATAAACACATTTCTTTTCACAGTTTTAAATACCCCTTTTAGTGCACATTTGTATTAGATTCTTTTTATTGACTCTCTAGTCCCTGTTCTGTATGCTGATATGCAGTTTCCATTTACTTTTGTATAGAGCTGACCTTTGGAACCAGATGCTGCACAGCATATTAAACAGTGGTCTGTCTAGATACTAAATACACATGTCTTTAATAGCAGGTGTGTGATTTAGAAGAGAAAGTTGAATTGAGGTTATTTATCTGGAATGTGTGTTAGAATAGATATTTAATTTTCTTGTGACATACTTTAAGCAGATGAAAGATTTTCTTTCCTTTTTTTTATATGTTTAATTTGTGTTGCATTTTTTAGAGATTAAAGGGATACTCAACCCAAAAATTTTCTTTCATGATTCAGAATGTACTCCTATTATCAATTTTTCTTCATTCTCTTGGTATCTTTATTTGAAAAGCAGCAATGTAAGCTTACGAGCCGGCCCATCTTTGGTTCAGCACCTGGGTAGCGCTTGATGATTGGTATATAAATGTAGCCACCAATTAGCAAGCGCTACTCAGGTGTTGAGTCAAAGATGGGCCTGGCTCGTAAGGTTAAATTCCTGCTTTGTTAAATAAAGATACCAAGCGAACGAAGAAAAATTGATAATAGGAGTAAATTAGAATGTTGCTTAAAATGGCATGCTCTATCTGAATCATCAAAGAAAAAATTGGGTTCAGTATCCCTTAGTGTGACTAATAAATTGAATGCAATTATTTAGAAAATATATAGTAAAGTTGAAATGCTATGTGTTAGATATACAAGTGTATCCCCAAATCTCTAGATGTCAGTAAGTTGTGACAACTAAATAAGCCAATCTCACCTTGAAACATAAATAATAACAGATAAATAACTTATTTATTCTCAGTTAGGGTCGGAAGATGTAGAGCTCTCCTCTCAAGTGAGATTATCTAAGAAATCTCATCAGTGCGGCAATGTCCCTCAAAACCTTGTTTTTCTTTCATGAATCAGATAGAGCATGCAATTTTAAACAACTTTCCAATTTTATTTGTTATGTTCTCTTGCTATCCTGTGTTGAAAGGGATAGGTAGACATAGGAGCTGCTGATTGGTGGGTGCACACATACGCCTCATGTTATTGGCTCACCCAATGTGTTCAGCTAGCTCCCAGTGGTGCATTGCTGCTACTTCAACAAAGCATACCAAGGAAGTGAAGCAAATTAGATAGAAGTAAATTGGAAAGTTGTTTAAAATTGTATTGAATCATAAAAGACACATTTGGGCTTTCATGTCCCTTTAAGAGATGTTTATCTCACTATGCAGTGTTCTGTATATATGGTAAAAAAAAAAAAAAAATCCAAAGATTTTGTGTGATTTTACTCCATGGCATGATGTTTTTGACCACCAGGCCCCTAGTCTCCAATAAATTCATTCTATGCTATCTTTTTATGGGGGGGGGTTAATAATTTGTTTTAAAGGACAGTCTAGTCAAAAATAAACTTTAATAATTCAGATAGGGCATGTCATTTTAAACAACTTTCTAATGTACATTTATCATCAATTTTGCTTTGTTCTCTTGGTATTCTTAGATGAAAGCTAAACCTAGGAGGCTCATATGCTAATTTCTTAGCCCTTGAAGGCCACTCTTATTTGAATGCATTTTGACAATTTTTTCAAAACTAGAGTGCGTTAGTTCATGTGTGCCATATAGGTAACATTGTGCTCATGCCCATGGAGTTACCTAGGAGTTAGCACTGATTGGCAAACATGCACGTTTGTCAAAAGAACTGAAATAAGGGGCAGTCTGCAGAGGAGTAGATACAAGGTAATCACAGAGGTAAAAAGTATATTATTATAACTGTGTTGATTATGCAAAACTAGGGAATGGGTAATAAAGGGATTATCTATTTTTTTAAACAATAACAATTATGGTGCAGACTGTCCCTTTAACTAGACTACTGATTCTCAGCCTCTCAGCAACCTGAAAGGTGGCAAAAATGTTTTGTGCAATTCGTTGGTTGCGTGAGAACATAGGCAGGTCTGCACAAGTTGTTACAGTTGCAATATTGGTAGTGGAAGGCATATTTGTGCATGTAACGTCTTAAGGGTTATGCTGCCTGACTGAAATGTGAAGCTGTGCAGTGTGTGAGTTTGCAACAATTGTTGCAATATGTGGGGTGGGGACTCTTACCTGTTATAAAAGTGCATGGATGCTGGAACACTTCCTCTTTCTTGTCTGCAACTGCTGGAGAAAGGTTTTTTCTGTTTTTGCTTGCAAGATGGTGCGGCCTAGGCGTCAGTCGGTTCCTCCAAAGCGGATGAGGGAGTCTTCGCCAGTGGCACGGCGAGTATCTGTGAGGGGGAGAGGTGGCAGTTTAGGTAGTGAGGTAGTAGGCCCAAGCCCTTCTCAAGGGGTATGCCTCACCCCTTCCCAGGATTCTGGGGAGCCCTCTGGAGTTTCTTCCTCCCCTTCCCTTTTCCCTGGGTCCCAGGGGGAGGATTTGGAGGATTCAGGGTTGGTTTCAGGGGGTGGCGCAGGCGATGGGGGGGTGGAAGTGTCTCTGGTTGGCTCGATCGGCCTCCCGGAGGTGTTTAGGGCCGGGCAGCTTGTATCAGGTGGGGGGCCTAGTTTGGGGCCTCTACCGGTATCGGGGCGGGTAGGCCCGGATCGGGGGCGCGTGGCGCAGGGCCGTGGGCAATTATGCGGGCCAGTTTTTGGGCCTGCAGGGGCGCTAGTCGCCCGGGAAAGTGAGGGCCTTGATATGCGGGGTGAGCAGGAGGGACTAACTTTGAGCGGGGGGCCTTCGGGCCTACACCGCGTGGTCGCTCCTGGTGGCCTAGTGGGTCCCTCCCCTACCCCGGTGGCTTTAGGCGGCGGGGATCGCGGCCTGCATGGTGCCCCCTCTGTCAGTGGTGGTTCCGGTGGGTTTGCGGCCCCTCCTTGGGATGGGTACTTACCTAACTTACCTGTCCCGGAGGCGGCATGGGCGGCGGTCGTGGCCTTAATCCAGGCCCTTTCGGCGGGAGCGGGTCCGGGCATCGCGGCGGGTGTGGAGTGGTCCGGCATCATCTACGGTGGTCCGGCGGGTGTTCCGGCGGTCAGCGGCGTGGCCCAGGCTGGAGCGATGGGCGCTGCTTCTTCCCTCGGGGGAGGCCTTCGGTCGGTGGTAGGCGCGAGTGACATCACTTCCGGTAGTCGCGCCGGTGACGTCACTTCCGGGCGTCGGCCGTGTGACGTAATTTCCGATTTCGGGCGCGGCGGAGTACAGGCGATGGATGGAGGCGCGAGAGGTGAGTGGGATCCGGGAGGGGCAGCACCGGACAGGCTGCGGCGGTGAGCGGTCATGGGGGGACAGGCTCTTGGCAGTTGGAGAAACTTGTAGGGGCGCATGGTAGGCATATGGGTGATGTCAATGGTGGGTCCGAGCTGCAGGCTGGGACTTCTGTGGGCATTGGAGTCTTTGGTACTGGGGGACCTGTTGGTGCGGGGCACTGGGGCGGGGAGGGCCGGGTAGCTATGGCAGTGCCGGGTCTGAGTGGAAGTGGTGGACCGGAGTTTGGCCCTGCTGGGGGCAGTAATCAGGTGGTTGGCGGGCTGCAAGTTGGGCATGAGCCTCTAGGGAGAGGACAACAGGATGTGATGGGGGAAATTTTTAGGTTGGCCTCAATTTTGGCTCAAGGGGTGCACGCGGGTTCCTCTGGGGTGGGGGGGCAGCAGCATACAGTGCCAGTCAGTGCTGGGGGGTTGGCTCCTGGTCATGTTGGAGTTGTGGGTAGAGGGAGGGTGGGTGGTCATGGGGCAGTGGTTGGACACGCAGGGGCTGGTGGAACGGGGCAGTTGGGAGTTGGGGTCCTGGTGGGTAGTCAGCTAGGTAGTTCTGTAGTGGGAGGGGGTGGTGCCCGTTCCTTGATCCCTGGTGCTCCTGATTCTGTTTTGTTTCCTCAGGTGAGCGGGGATGCTGTGGTGGCAGTTCGCCAGGAGGCTCGGCGAGAGGTGACTCAGAGGACCGGACCAAGCCAGGAGGCTCTTCCTCCGGCGGCGGCAGGAGCAGGTGAGATTGAATTGTGTGGGGTGCGGGAGGAGGGTGCGGGTGGGTCATCTAGTGACACTGGCTCTGAGAGCGACGACTCCTTAGTGCCAGTGTCTAAACCTCAAAAACGGGTATTGAAGTATCTTCGTAGGTTGGTAGCTGGGCAACAGAGGCAGGAATCGAGGCTAGCTCTGGGTGGGGGAGTGCAGATGTGGGACTCAGTGGGTGTTGGTCAGCAGGTAGGGTCAGGGGCTGTGAGCTTGGCGGTGGCAGACAGGAAAGTGGCGCTGCAAGGGGATGCTTACCCCTGCAATGTGCACTCATTGCATTCTCACCTTAAAGCTAAGATGATCAAAAAAATTAGAGATGGCAAATATGTACACATTTTTGATTTGTCGCTGGAGGCCCATAAGGCCAAGGAGCGGAGCGAGGACGGCTCAGGTCCAATAAAGGTCAAGAGACCGGAGACAATGGACGAGTGGCGCATGTGCTTTAGGGTTTTGGCTTCCTGCCTGGTGGAGGCGAAGCCTGAGCTGCGGGTTGACGTGTTGAAATATATGGAAACTATTGAGTTCGTACATAAGACGTATAAGGAGGGGGGTGTGGCGGTCTTATGATGCGGATTATAGGCGTAAGATGGTGGGGAACCCTTTGCTGACCTTTGGCACCACGGATGTGCATTTATGGCAGCGTTTGGGTTCGGAGCACTCCCCCTCCCCCCCTCCAGGTGCAAGGGCCGGGGGGAGTAAACAGATGGGAGGAGTCAAGAGAAAAGGGCAGGAGTGTTGGAAGTTCAACGACGGGAAGTGTGACCGAGGAGCGAACTGCTCCTTTCGACACTCCTGCATATACTGCGGAGCTGGTCACCCAGGGACCGAATGTGCTAGACGAAAAGAGATGGGGGGCCGCGGAGCCAGCAGAGGCGCTGCTGGGGGGAAGGGCACCAATGCCGTTGAGGGTGGCCGCCCTTGAGCCATGGCTCAGGGCATACCCGGACAGGAAGGTGGGGGAGCTCCTCCTGGCCGGGGTTTCCTCATTCCAGTGGTAGGTCCGGTGCAACCTCAAGTCAGCGTATGACTACCCTGACGTAGTGAGGGATAAACTGGGCAAGGAACTGAGCTTAGGTCGCATGGTGGGCCCCTTTCGGGAGCCACCCATCGAGGGTTTGGTGGTTTCCCCACTGGGGGTTGTGCCAAAGAAGGAAGCGTGGAAATTCCGGTTGATTCAGCATTTATCATACTCGAAAGGTAATTCGGTCAATGACGCAATCAACCCGGAGGTTAGCTCAGTTTTTTATCAGTCGTTTGACCAAGCAATGGTTATGGTGCAACAGGCTGGTGTCGGGGCACTCTTGGCAAAGCTCGATATCGAGTCGGCCTTCTGCTTGTTGCCTATTCATCCAGCATCCTTTCGGTTGATGGGGTGCTGGTTCGAAGGTGCTTACTATGTAGATCATTGTCTCCCAATGGGTTGCTCGGTCTCATGCGCCTTTTTCGAGATGTTCAGCACATTCTTGCACTGGGCTGTGTTTTCAGAAGCGCGGGGTGGGCTTATAGCCCATTACTTGGACGATTTTCTGCTAATAGGCAGGGCTGGGTCGCCTGAGTGCGCGCGGCTCATGTCGGTGATGAGAGCCCTATTTGCGTATTTTGGGGTCCCATTGGCGGAGGACAAGACCCAGGGGCCATGCACTTGCCTGACGTTTCTGGGTATCGAGATTGATACTTTAGAAAGGCAGTGCAGGTTGCCAAAGGATAAGGTGGTTCGAATGCTGGCCGCGGTTTCTTCGGCCGCGGCGGCTGACCTGCTCTCGATAAAAGAGTTGCAGTCTTTACTGGGTTTGCTCAATTTCGCGTGCAAAGTTATCCCGATGGGCAGAGTATTCAACAGGAGGTTGGAGGGCCCTCTAAAAGGGGATGGTGGGAGCCGCAAGTCATGTGCAGTGTCTGCAGATATGAAGGAGGACTTGAGAATCTGGGAGTTGTTCCTGGAGGATTTCAATGGGGTCTTGTTATGGAGGCAAGTAAGGACATCTAGCCAGGCTCTGCATCTGTTCACGGATGCGGCAGGAGCAAAGGGTTATGGGGCTTACTTCAACGGCGCCTGGAGTGCCGGGGAGTGGCCTGGGGCCTGGATCGAGAGGGGGTGGACCAGGAACCTTACACTCCTGGAGTTGTTCCCTATTGTCGTAGCCATTGAATTATGGGGGCGGCAATTAGCAAACCAGAATGTAATATTCTGGTGCGATAATCTGAGCGTCGTGTTTGCTATCAACAATCTTTCAGCCTCTTCCCCTATTGTGGTGCGTTACCTTCGTTGGGTGGTGCTGCGGTGCTTGCAGCACAACATTGACTTTACGGCACGGCATGTGCCTGGGGTCGATAACGTATTGGCAGACGCGTTGTCGCGAGGCCAATGGGAGGCATTCAGAAAGTTGCCACCAAGGGCAGCAAAGGTTGATACTCCTTGTCCTTCCTTTCTTTGGCAGGTGGCGGAAGGGGGGACGTGCTGACTTCAATGGTTCAGGCGTCGCTGGCACCTGGGCGGAATGGGAAGTCTTCCTCAAGGGTAAGGGCGTCCCGGTGGAATCCGGATTGCCAGCTTTGTTGCTTGAGTGGATGGTGTGTTTGAAGGAAGGTGGCTGTAGGAAAGGATCCATGCAAGGAAGGCTAGCTGCTTTATCCTTTTTTGCTAAATGGAGGGGTATCCAGGATGGGACAAATGCTTTCCTGGTTAGGCAGGTAATGAAACGTTGGGGTAGGATAGAGGCTAAGGCAGCGGATCAGCGAGAGCCCATTACAATTCAGCGGCTGGGGGCGTTATTGGCAGCGCTGCCCGAAGTGTGCACAGACGAGTATGAGGTTGCTTTGTTTAGGGCGGCGTTTTCGGTTGCTTTCTTTGGGGCTTTGAGAGTAGGTGAGATAGTTAGTCCAACCAGGTCGGCGGTAGGTTGTGGTATCCAAGCGCAGCATGTCAGGTTTGACATGCAAGCACTATTGTTATTTATCCCCAGATCTAAGACGGATCAAGAAAGGAAGGGTGTATGGTTATCCATACAGCAGCAGGACTCTGTGGAGTGTTGCCCCGTCCGGCTCGCTTCTGAGTTCTCGGTTAAAAGGCCTGGGAGTTCAGGGCAGTTTTTTATTCATGCGGATGGGTCTAACTTGTCCAGATTCCAGTTTCGGAGGGTGTTGGAGGAAGCGGCTAAGAGGGTCGGCTTGGACCCTGGGCTCATTGCTCCACATTCCTTTCGCATTGGAGCGGCCACCAGCGCAGCTGCGGCTGGGGCGTCGGAGCGAGAAATTAAGAAATTGGGAAGGTGGAGTTCCAAACGGTATAGGTCATATATTAGACCCCTTCAGAGTAAGGTGTAGATAGTTGGGAAAGGGGGGGTATGAACAAGTGGACGGGGACTTAGTAATGTGGATTTTTGTTGATTCTAGGTGTAAGAGCCCCTCCGTGTAGAGCGTGGATAGTCGGCCACTCGTACGTTCACTGGGCGGCCATTCACGCTTTGAAGCGCCCGGGCGGCCAGCAGCTGGAATTTCGTCCAGATGCGGTTTCAATTAGATGGCTGGGAAAAAGGGGAATGTTGTGGAGTGATTTGCCGGGTCGCCTAGAGGAGGCCTTCCTTCGTTGGGGGCGGCCTTCATTGATAGTGCTGCATCTGGGAGGAAATGATGTGGGGAGTTTGCCTGTGCTGGAGTTGGTGAACATCATTCAATCGGATGTACGTTGGTTGAAAGTGCGTTTCCCGGGAGTGCGAGTGGCTTGGTCAAATGTGATTGCGCGCTTGCAGTGGCGGCATGTGAGAGTGCACCGTTCAGCCTACCGTATTCGGAAGAAGCTGAACAGAGATGTGGGGAGGTTGATCGTGGACGAAGGTGGTTTTGTAATCAGGCACGATAACATCTTGGGGGACTGCAAGCGGCTGTACAGGCCGGACGGGGTTCATTTAACTGAGGAAGGCTTAGAGCTATTTTTGGCTAATCTAGCTGGCACGTTGAGGCGGCATGTCAGTTAGCTATCCCTAGGTGTGGCAGCAAGAGCTCCATTATGGGAGGCAGGTGTGGTATCTCTTGTGGCGGGGTCCCGGCCAAATCATTTTTATGGTTTCCGCGAGGGTGTGGTCGAGCTAATGGGAGGGGCATGATGTTGCAAGTCTCAGCTTGTAACGCCTCTCCCCGCAGCCTGCTGACCTAGAAACCCCTTGTGGATGATGCCAGCCTCTGAAGGGCAATGCTCGGCAGGAGCATTGCAACAACCAATCTGGGTGGGTGACCTCACTACGCTGGTTGTATATATATATACTAAATTATGGTTAGGCTTAGAATATAGTTTAGCCTCAGATGCCGTCACCCGTAGATAAGCCTTAAGCTTCTCAAGTTAATAAGTTTAGAGTTTGCCTGGTTTTGTTTAATAAACGCGACCTTGCTTCACGGTCTTATACCTCCAAATATGTGTCTGTGTCTTTATTGGGTAAGGTGGGAATGAAGTCATGGCGATTTGACCCTTATGGTAGTGGAAGGCATATTTGTGCATGTAACGTCTTAAGGGTTATGCTGCCTGACTGAAATGTGAAGCTGTGCAGTGTGTGAGTTTGCAACAATTGTTGCAATATGTGGGGTGGGGACTCTTACCTGTTATAAAAGTGCATGGATGCTGGAACACTTCCTCTTTCTTGTCTGCAACTGCTGGAGAAAGGTTTTTTCCCCGCCCATCCCTCCCTTGTTGTTAACATGTTTGATATTTTGTTGCAGGAAAGGGGGGCGGCACTGAGGGAACAGCTGCCATTAGGGTGGTTTTGTTAGGACTTTGGCAGGGGCATGCCTATTCAGGCTAGCTGATCTTAAGTCCAAAGTGGTAATTTTTGGCTTCACATCATGGGCGTTTGTTGTGCGTCTTACGTCTATATGATGACCTTTATGGGTATGGAGCAATTTGCTAGCATAAGAGTAGAAATCATCGGCTGGCGTGGCGGGGTCCCGGCCGAATAATTTTTATGGTTTCCGCGAGGGTGTGGTCGAGCTAATGGGAGGGGCATGATGTTGCAAGTCGCAGCTTGTAACGCCTCTCCCCGCGGGCCTGCTGACCTAGAAACCCCTTGTGGATTATGCCAGCCTCTGAAGGGCAATGTTCGGCAGGAGCATTGCAACAACCAATCCGGGCCGGTGACCTCACTACGCTGGTTTTATATATACATACTAAATTATGGTTAGGCTTAGAATATAGTTTAGCCTCAGATGCCGCCACCCGTAGATAAGCCTTAAGCTTCTCAAGTTAATAAGTTTAGAGTTTGCCTGGTTTTGTTTAATAAACGCGACCTTGCTTCACGGTCTTATACCTCCAAATATGTGTCTGTGTCTTTATTGGGTAAGGTGGGAATAAAGTCATGGAGATTTGACCCTTATGATTAATGTTTATTAATATTAATTTATTATAGAAAAAGCTTGTGATTACATGGTATTTACTGTCTCTTTAATGAATATATAGTCCTCTATATTTTCATCGATTTGTAATGTTATCTGTGAGGGTTCCTTTAGACTCTCAGAAAATAAGCACATGTTTTTTTTTTATTAAACTACTCTATCTGAAAACCTAAACAGATGGTATTTCAAGCACATCTAACTTGCCAATTTCCCTCCTGTGCTCTAAATTAATTTTTTTTATAGATATGATGTTGCTGAAACTGTCCAGAACTGCAAACGGCATGAATGTGAAACCAAAGCAAAATACTGTACATCACAATAAAGATTTCTTAATAAAGCTATACCATCTTTTAGACTTTGCTTATCCACTAGATGGCATGACATAACACATTACCATGCTTTGAAAACAGGTTGCAGACATAAATATATATCCAAATGAATTAATCTGGCTAGTTCAACACATTTTGCAGTATAAAAATGCCCAGAAGGTAGGCAAATCCATTCAACATTTTCTAGCTATTTTAATTATTGCATGTGAATAAAGCAAAAAGAATGTAACAGAAATCCATAACTGACAATCAAGCTCTTATTATTCTAATTATAGATGGTTTAACTAAATAAAAAAATATATAATTAGAAACTCAAAATTTATAATATCAAAAAATGAATAATTTAAGTGTTTAAACTATTAAAGGGGCATTAAATGGTAAATTAATGCTAGATTCAATGATAAATTCAACTCAAAGGTTAGTCAGAGAAAAATATGTAGATGTATTTTTCTTAAATCATATTAATTGTTTACATATTGAGGGCAAGATTACAAGTTGCGCGTTATGAGTTTTCAGCTCGTGATATGGTCATTTTTGCAATCAATTTCTATTGCGCAGCTATTACAAGTCTGGAAAAAACGTAATTGCGCCCGGGCATTCGCCTTTTAAACAACAATCGTTTCTGCGCTTGACGAGCTGTAGTTAACAGTTTTGTGCAACAAAAAAGTTTACAAAACACTTCAAAAAACACTACAAAGTACAGTTACACGCATATTAACAATGTGTAATACAAATTATTTTAAAAAATATTGCACAGAAAAGTTTAAAAGGCTAAAAGCAGATGCAGGAATTTTATATTAACATACATACACATACGTAGAGAAACATGGATTTATATGTATAGATATATATTTAACTATGGAGATAATGAAAATATTTCACATTACAATCTTATGAACATTAAACAATATCTTCGAGGGATTTTCAAAGAGCTATTCGCATATAGATCTTGAGATATATAGACATATAAATATATATTCATATACATATCTCGCTATAAATAGATATCACATATATAGAGAAATATTTATTTAAAAATAAATAGAATATATTCCATTACAAAAACCTTTTCGCAATATGAAATAATTGCATTTTCATGTACACTTTTTGAGGAGAATTATGTCAAGGGCTTTGCGCAACATATTAGGGTTTTTGTGTTGTTTTGACTACTATGGGGAATACTTGAATGGGATTTGGCTGCTTGGATAACATAGCTTACTGCATGCGCAAAAATTAAGTTATTTTGCAACTTGTAATAGCTGGCCAACACCAAATGTGAAAAAACCATAACGCACACTGTGATTTTGGCAACTCATGCCGACTTGTAATCTTGACCTGAATAAAGTCTCAGTTTCTATAAAGTACTTTAGTTTTTATAAATTTATTAACTCAGACATTTTGAAACCTAGGGTTCTCTTATCTACTCTCTTCTGCTGAGGCCAATTAGGAATCATTATAAATAGCTTACTAGAGGGTGCAACCAATGACTGTGTGGAATATACTTTAGCTGTGTAATTTACTGCTCCATTTTTACGGCTCAAGGAAAGCTAACCCATATTTGGCTGAACTTTTCTATTATAATCTGAAATAAAAATGTATTCTATAAAATTTTAATATCAATCAATCCCATAAAAATGTTAATTAAGATGAATTAGCATATATAAAAATGCAGCATAACTCAGAAACTGTTGGGATTGATTTTAAATGATCATTTACTACAGATTAGATTCCCAGAATTTATTAGGACATTTTACTGTATGTATTCATTATTATTTACATACCAGCCTATTGTGTTAAAATAGCAGCTTTGTAGCAACCATATTTACTCTCCATGTGGTACTATCAGAAACAGCCAAAATGGGTGAAATGGACAATTCTTTAGTTAAAAATCCAGGGTCTTTTTTAAAGAACACAATTCTCAGCAGTATCCCTCTAAGTTATTTGGCTTCAACATGGCAAAATAATGGAGCATTTTTTTGGGTGCAACCATAATGAATGGAAATGATTTCTTACATTTTGATGATTTTATATATTGTATAAGACCACAGTACTGTTACAGTTTGTTTTTTTAGCCTTGGAAGTCATTGCTTTTGGTACTTACATTGGCTAACAAAAGTTCAAAATATGCTGCTAAAATGATAACTGGTAGCTTCATATAAAGCTTGAGACATTTTATTCAATTGTATCTGCCAATGCTTTCCATTGGAGCAGGGAATATCCATATGCTGTCAGCATTTATCAATGTGTGGCAGACATGATAAGCTATATGATATAATGTCCATCCGCACAATAATAACCCTATGTATTCTCTCCTAACAGCAAAAATGCCAATCCGTTTAGGCTTCAAAACCCAAGGACATCATCTCTTGCTCTGAGACAAATATTCTGCCAGAAAATTTCTGTTTGGTCCAAACTGAACGCCTGCTGAGGCAAATAACCATATTCTTCAGTTGCTGCTCTTAGTTGTGATGGAAAATTCCTTAAATCAGCTGCTGCATCCTCATCAGATTGTTTAAGGGGATGGAAACCATGTTGCCTCTTAATATGTTCAAACCATCCAGCACTAATGACAAAGATTTGCACTTTCAAACCAAAATTAGCAGGATGTGGGTTATCAAATAACCTTTTTCTTTAGCCTGGGTAATCCAAGTAGATATTGTAACAGATATTTTCGATGAGCTGTTATTGTGCCAGATTTGCACATGTATAAAAAGAGGCGCACTAACTTCAGGACTTTGCATATTGTGACTACATTAACTCCTTCTCCCCTAGACTTCTATGGGAGGTTCTGCGAATAGGCCTTTTAGTTATTGCTTGGTGCTAACCCGAAACTGTGCAAAAATCAAAGGTGCCTTAGGAATATTTAACATTCCTATGTTCTTCACAGTCAGTCTGACTCTTTAAAACAACTGTTTGTTTTTATTTAAAAAGTCTTATTTATTTTTTTAGGAATTAGTTTACTTTTTCATAGATTAACTAGTTGTTTGTTACAAAGTCTGTCTGTTAGCTGTTCATTCAGGTTTTAAAACAAAGAAAGAATTTTTAAATAATGCAGTGATTGTATTAAATTGAAGGTAAATCCTACCATTTCAAAAACTCTAGGATTTAACATCACTAAAAATAAAGCCGCAACAAAATAATTGCACCTTTTTATCCGTTTTTTTTTTTTTTTTTTTAAACTGATGAATGAAGGCGGCTTTTATTTTTAATGATGGTAAATCCTAGCATTAGGTGTTATACTATTTAATTAACAGTTTTATATAGTAGAGTTACTAGTATATATAGAGATAGATTAAGATATATATTTTTTTATATTAAATAACCAAAGCAATAATTAGTTTGCTTGTCCTAGGCTGTAATTTGGCAGTGCGGGTGTGCACTGATTTATTTAATTAAGTGTTAATAAAATTATAATGTATTTGGGGGGTGGAGCCAACCAAGGATGGTAATGGCCGCAACTTGAGAGAGCTCTGAGACCAAGCTCCGTTAATTCATCCTAAGCAGGGGGAATTCTAGCTCTACACAGCTCAAATGTGACCGGAGTGCATATGAACTAGTAGAGAAAGCACTGCTATGAGTCTCATCACTACAAGCAATGTAATGAAGAAGCAAGACTGAGACTTATAGCGTGCAGTGGAAAATATTGGGCGCCATCTTGGAGGATAACGGAATGCACATACAGTAACACAGGCATATAGAAACGGAGGAGACCGATCTGTAATACCGGCATAATGAATTGATCACTCACTGTTCCGAGTGGTGCAGCGCTGGTGATCCTTCATAGAGAACATCTTGGAAAGAGTACCGAAGATATAAACAGGTACACTATTATATACAAAGGCAGGGGCCAAGAGCATATGCGCAATGAAACAAAGCAGATAAATTCGGCCTGAAATGGTTATGCAACCTGAGACTGCACAATATCTACCTAACATGTCTTACAGTATAGAGCAGTAAAATGAATCAATACAGCAAGAAGTGAAGGTTGGAGATTAATCAACATACATTACTGCATATACAGTGTTGCACTATTTGTTTCTCTTTTGTTCCCTTTTAGGTATTTTATCGATGTATTTGTTTGTTATGGATCTTACCAAGGATTTTTAACATCTGAATTAAGGATTTGTTTTCACTAGATCTTTAGTGCTTTTTAATATTATCACTGATTTTCTATTTTTGTCTTTTGATTTTTGACCTTTGTTTATCATTTGAATTCAAGTTTTCCACGTGGATTTTTTCACAAGTTATTTTTATTTTTATTTTTATACACCTCACGGATTTACAATTTTTTAATTTAGCAGCTGAACCGCAATAATTTGACCCACTCAACGTTTACATTCTACTATTATTGACTTCACGTTATATTTCTACACGTCACTTTGGAGGAAACACTACTGGATTCACTTACATATAACCGGTTGAACATTTGAACATTTTTTATGTACGCCAATTTTTGTGAACACTATTTTTTGTGAATGCTATTTTTCTTTTTTGTGAATGCTATTTTTCTTTGTTGAAAGCTATTGTGTGCACTCAATCACTCACTTAGGTTGTTTATATTATTGAATGTACATGTCCTTCTAACTCCTCATCACTGGCTCACTAAGTCAGCATCACATGCTATACTCCATTGGATATTTTTAGATATTTTTAGATTTGTTTATTATATATTTTTTTGTTAAGTCAGACATGGATCCATGCGTCTGATTGCCATTTGTAAATTTTTATATGTATTAAAATGTACCTTTTACTAGCCTTTTAAGCTTTTTAGCGCTTACTCTCTCCCCATCCTAAATATAAGATAGATAGATAGATAGATAGATAGATAGATAGATAGATAGATAGATTTGATAGATAGATAATTTCCCAGAGAATTACAAGACATGCGGTCTGGGACCCATGGTAAGGTTCCCAGAGGCAGTTGCGGCACCAGGGGACGTGTATATGGCATGGATTTTAGGAACCGGGAGATGGAAAAAGATGCTTGGTCGGTCCTCCTACTTCAAATTTGGGGCACTGCGCGTGCTATCTAATGTGCCACCAGATAGGAGTGGTGTGTTAAGTAGTACTATTCCTATCAGTTTAATCCCTGTTATGTGCCTTTTTTGTTTGGTTTTTGAAGCCACAGTGCAGCACCAGAGGCCAGAAAAATTTGCCTATAGCAGCGGCCAGAAAAATTGATGTTTGTTTCCCAGGCAGAAAGTGCCCTAAAACATTGCGGCTTGAACCCTAGTTGGTGGCGGATAAGTCACGCAAGTCATCCGGCATTCGAAGATAAAATACAGCAGCGTGTGGACCATTTTTAGCCCAAGGCAGCTCATCTCATCAGGCCTTTTTTACTCGATTGTATCGCCCAATGTCAGCCCCTTCGGGATCCATCCCTCATTCATCTTAATAAAGTTGAGGTAATCTAGACTTTTTTGACCTAGGTGACTTCTCTTCTCAGTGACAATACCTCCTGCTGTACTGAAGGTCCTTTCTGACAGGACACTTGAAGCGGGGCAGGCCAGAAGTTCTATCGTAAATTGAGATAGCTCAGGCCACAGGTCAAGCCTGCACACCCAGTAGTCAAGGGGTTCATCGCTCCTCAGAGTGTCGAGATCTGCAGTTAAGGCGAGGTATTCTGCTACCTGTCGGTCGAGTCATTCTCTGAGGGTGGACCCCGAAGGGCTGTGGCGATGCATAGGACCTCCATCAACAACATGCCTGTAAAGCATCCTGTCCTTGCCAGCATGGTCGTCGGAGTCGGAGGATTACTTTCACCTCTTCCCCTGTCAGATTCCCGTTTTGCTGTGACATCACCCTTATTCGCTGTGTAAAGCATACTTTTTAATTTATTTTGGAACTGCTGCATCCTTTCCGACTTGCGGTAATTCGGTAACATTTCAGGCACTTTACCGAGGGTCTAGTAGCGTGGACACCCAGTACAGGTTGTTCTACTTCAGCTTTTTTATACGAGGGTCCCTCAACAGGCATGACAGCATTAAAGACCCCATTTGCACAAGGTTGGATGCTGAGCTACTCATGTCCCGTTCCTCGTCCTCAATGATTTCACTGAAGGTATCTTCTTCCCCCCAGCCACGTACAACACCACGGGTACCAGATAGGTGACAACGAGCACCCTGAGATGCCTGTTGTGGTTGGTCTTCCTCCTCCTCCTCAAAGCCACATTCCTCCTCTGACTCCTCTTCCTCACAATCCTCTTCCAGCGTTGCCGCTTGTGCAGCAAGCGATTCTGATAAGGCTGTTTCTGGTGGTGATGGTGACCACAACTCTTCCTCTCCCTCTTGACGCTCATCTACGGCCTGATCCAGCACTCTTTGCAGGGCACGCTCCAGGAACAAAACAAATGGTATTATGTCGCTGATGGTGCCTTCGGTGTGACTGACTAGGTTTGTCACCTCCTCAAAAGGACACATCAGCCTACAGGCATTGTGCATGAGCGTCCAGTAATGTGGCAAAAAAATTCCCAGCTCCGCAGAGGCTGTCCTAGCACCCCGGTCATACAAATAATCATTAATGGCTTTTTCTTGTTGGAGCAGGCGGTCGAACATTAGGAGTGTTGAATTCCAACATGTCGGGCTGTTGCAAATCAAGCGCCTCACTGTCATGTTGTTTCGCCGCTGGATATCTGAAAAGTTCGCCATGGCCGTGCAGGAACGCCTCAAATAGCCACACACTTTCCTGGCCTGAAAGCGTTGTACGATCAGATTACACACATGTGCCATGCATGGCACATGTGTCAACTTGCCCAATTTCAATGCCGCCACCAAACTACTTCTGTTGTCAGAAACCACTTTGCCGATCTCCAGTTGGTGCGGAGTCAGCCACTGATCCACCTGTGCGTTCAGGGCAGACAGGAGTGCTGGTCCGGTGTGACTCTCTGCTTTCAGGCAAGTCAACCCCAAGACGGCGTGACACTGCCGTATCCGGGATGTGGAATAGTACCTCGGGAGCTGGAGGGGTGCCGCTAATGTGGAGCAAGACGCAGCAGCAGAAGAGGACTCAGCCGAGGAGGTTATGGAAGAGGATGGAGTAGGAGGAGTAGAGGAGGTAGCAGCAGGCCTGCCTGCAAGTCGTGGCGGTGTCACCAACTCCTCTGCAGAGCCACGCATTCCATGCTTGGCAGCCGTCAGCAGGTTTACCCAATTCACAGTGTAGGTGATATACCTGCCCTGCCCATGCTTTGCAGACCAGCTATCAGTGGTCAGATGGACCCATGCCCCAACACTGTGTGCCAGACATGCCATTACTTCCTTTCGCACAATCGAGTACACGTTGGGGATTGCCTTTTGTGCAAAGAAATTTTGGCCGGGTACCTTCCACTGCGGTGTCCCAATAGCTACAAATTTTTGGAACGCCTCAGACTCCACCAGCTTGTATGGTAAAAGCTGGCGGGCTAAGAGTTCAGACAAGCCAGCTGTCAGATGCCGGGCAAGGGGTGACTTGGTGACATTGGCTTCTTACGCTCAAACATGTCCTTGACAGACACCTGACTGTGGGCAGAAGAGCAGAAACTGCTCCAGAAGAGATATGGAGTGGCGGATGGTTGAGAGGGGGCAAGGTGGACAGCAGTAGTTGATGTGGCTGAAGATGCTGGACCAGGAGGAGGATGGCGGCTTTGAGTTTGTGTGCTGCTTCTACTCATGTGTTGATCCCATAGGCGTTTGTGATGTGCAATCATGTGCCTTCACAAAGCAGTTGTACCTAGGTGGGTGTTGGACACACAAAAAACAGCCACACTGCTGAGCTCTGTGATGACAGCATTCTGGTGGTGGCAACAGCATACGTTGATTGGCGTGCTGTCTGGCTGACCCCGGGTGTCTGACTGTGCCACTAGCTCCTTGTGACTACCTCCCACTGCTTCCAACTCATCTCCTCCTCCTCCTCTCTGTCTCCCCATCTGAACTTTCCCCCTGTTCTTCTTCTCTTCTAGCGGGCACCCACGTGACATCCACGGACTCATTGTCATCATCAACCGCTTCACTTGTATCTGACAAATCAACAAAGGAAGCAGCAGCGGGTACAACATCATCATCATCACACCGTACATCCATGTCTGTAATGCTGCTTGACTGAGACATATCACTGTTATCTACATCCTCTGTCAATGATGGTTGTGCATCACTCATTTCTTCTAATTGATGTGTAAATAACTCCTCTGACAGATCAAGTGAAGCGGCTGTGGTGCTAGTGTTGGTGGTGGCGGCAGGCGGGCGAGTGGTAACTTGAGAGGTGCCCGAAGATAAGCTGGAGGAGGATGGTGCGTCAAGGTTCGGAGCGGAAGCTATAGAAGATTGGGTGTCCTGTGTTAAAAAGTCAACTATGTCCTCAGAACTTTTCGAGTTCATGGGACGTGGCCTCTGAACAATGGGCATTATTCTAGGGCCAAAGAGCATCACAGCACCACGACCACGACGGCACCTGCGGGTGGCCTGCCTCTGTCTGTCATTTTTTTTAAATGTACACTTACACTACTATTAAACAAGATATGAGTGGTGCCACTGGGCAAGTGGGCACAGTATACGCTGTGAGCCTGACACAAAAAAGCAGACTGGTGTTTCACAGTCCAAAAAGTTTTTTTTTGTTTTAAATGTACACTTACACTACTATTAAACAAGATATGAGTTATGGCACTGAGCAAGTGGGCACAGTATACGCTGTGAGCCTGACACAAAAAAGTAGACTGATGTTTCACAGTCCAAAAAGTTTTTATTTTTTTAAATGTACACTTACACTACTATTAAACAAGATATGAGTGGTGCCACTGGGCAAGTGGGCCCAGTATAAGCTGTGAGCCTGACACAAAAAAGCAGAGTGATGTTTCACAGTCCAAAAAGTTTTTTTTTGTTTTTAAATGTACACTTACACTACTTAGTATTAAACAAGATATGAGTGGTGGCACTGGGCAAGTGGGCACAGTATACGCTGTGAGCCTGACACAAAAAAGCAGACTGATGTTTCACAGTCCAAAAAGTTGTTATTTTTTTAAATGTACACTTACACTACTATTAAACAAGATATGAGTGGTGCCACTGGGCAAGTGGGCCCAGTATAAGCTGTGAGCCTGACACAAAAAAGCAGAGTGATGTTTCACAGTCCAAAAAGTTTTTTTTTGTTTTTAAATGTACACTTACACTACTTAGTATTAAACAAGATATGAGTGGTGGCACTGGGCAAGTGGGCACAGTATACGCTGTGAGCCTGACACAAAAAAGCAGACTGATGTTTCACAGTCCAAAAAGTTGTTATTTTTTTAAATGTACACTTACACTACTATTAAACAAGATATGAGTGGGGGCACTGGGCCAGTGGGCCAAGTATAAGCTGTGAGCCTGACAGAAAAAAGCAGACTGATGTTTCACAGTCCAAAAAAATTTTTTTGTTTTTAAATGTACACTTACACTACTATTAAACAAGATATCAGTGGTGGCACTGGGCAAGTGGGCACAGTATACGCTATGAGCCTGACACAAAAAAGCAGACTGATGTTTCACAGTCCAAAAAGTTTTTATTTTTTTAAATGTACACTTACACTACTATTAAACAAGATATGAGTGGTGGCACTGGGCAAGTGGGCCCAGTATAAGCTGTGAGCCTGACAGAAAAAAGCAGACTGATGTTTCACAGTCCAAAAAGTTTTTTTTGTTTTTAAATGTACACTTACACTACTATTAAACAAGATATGAGTGGTGGCACTGGGCAAGTGGGCACAGTATACGCTGTGAGCCTGACACAAAAAGCAGACTAATGTTTCACAGTCCAAAATTTTTTTTTTTTTAAATGTACACTTACACTACTATTAAACAAGATATGAGTGGTGGCACTGGGCAAGTGGGCACAGTATACGCTGTGAGCCTGACACAAAAAGCAGACTAATGTTTCACAGTCCAAAATTATTATTTTTTTAAATGTACACTTACACTACTATTAAACAAGATATGAGTGGTGCAAAGAGGTGAGAATGGTGTGGGATAAGCACTCCAGCAAAATAGAGCCAACCAGATTATTATATAGATAAAATGAAATAACAAGAGGACCCAATGGTACTAAAAAAGATTTTATATAGCAATTTAGATGAATAACTTGCTAACGCATACAAAATATGTTAGCATATACACAATTACATAAGATGCCGGCATCAAAAACAGTAAAACATACTGATCATATTAAAAAACAGAAAAAAGCGGCCGATATAAAATTTATAAAAAATTCCCTAAGTATACCGTAAAAATATCTATGAACAAACTTGATAAAGGTAAATGACTCTTAGCACAGTTAACTTAACTCGGCTAAATGTTACCAGTATTTTGATTAAATAATGAAATGTTTGATCACAGTATTAGGTGTAGGCGTCTGATCTGTTCAGCCGTTAGGAGTAACTGTGAGTGATGGATCGTGAGGTGTGACGTCACATCACCTGACTATTATATTTCCTCCAATCCCTGTAATATACTTGGAAACAGCGAATTTGAAAAATGTATCCAATTTTATAGTTATATCAAAGTGTAGTTGATTGTGTGATAGTTAGTAGCAATACTTGCGAATGTCCAGTGTCCAATAATCTGTCCAGATTTTTTAGCAGGACAGATTATTGGACACTGGACATTCGCAAGTATTGCTACTAACTATCACACAATCAACTACACTTTGATATAACTATAAAATTGGATACATTTGTCCTGCTAACAAATTTGTCCAGATTTTTTAGCAGGACAGATTATTGGACACTGGACATTCGCAAGTATTGCTACTAACTATCACACAATCAACTACACTTTGATATAACTATAAAATTGGATACATTTTTCAAATTCGCTGTGTCCAAGTATATTACAGGGATTGGAGGAAATATAATAGTCAGGTGACGTGATGTCACACCTCACGATCCATCACTCACAGTTACTCCTAACGGCTGAACAGATTAGACGCCTCCACCTAATACTGTGATCAAACATTTCATTATTTAATCAAAATACTGGTAACATTTAGCCGAGTTAAGTTTACTGTGCTAAGAGTCATTTACCTTTATCAAGTTTGTTCATAGATATTTTTACGGTATACTTAGGGAATTTTTTATAAATTTTATATCGGCCGCTTTTTTCTATTTTTTAATATGATCAGTATGTTTTACTGTTTTTGATGCCGGCATCTTATGTAATTGTGTATATGCTAACATATTTTGTATGCGTTAACAAGTTATTCATCTAAATTGCTATATAAAATCTTTTTTAGTACCATTGGGTCCTCTTATTATTTCATTTTATCGATATAATAATCTGGTTGGCTCTATTTTGCTGGAGCGCTTATCCCACACCATTCTCACCTCTTTGTCCAACAGTCTGTAATTGGAGATTTATCAGACAACATTAGGGATTTAAGCACAAAAACCTTTTTTCTGACTAGCACTCACACCACCCTTCGTTTGTTTGTTTAAGATATGAGTGGTGGCACTGGGCAAGTGGGCACAGTATACACTGTGAGCCTGACACAAAAAGCAGACTGATGTTTCACAGTCCAAAAAGTTTTTATTTTTTTAAATGTACACTTACACTACTATTAAACAAGATATGAGTGGTGGCACTGCGCAAGTGGGCACAGTATATGCTGTGAGCCTGACACAAAAAGCAGACTGATGTTTCACAGTCAAAAAAGTTTTTTTTTTTAAATGTACACTTACACTACTATTAAACAACATATAAGTGTTGGCACTGGGCAAGTGGGCACAGTATACGCCGTGAGCCTGACACAAAAAAGCAGACTGATGTTTCACAGTCCAAAAAGTTTTTATTTTTTTAAATGTACACTTACACTACTATTAAACAAGATATGAGTGGTGGCACTGCGCAAGTGGGCCCAGTATAAGCTGTGAACCTGATACAAAAAAGCAGACTGATGTTTCACAGTCTAAAAAGTTTTTTTTGTTTTTAAATGTACACTTACACTACTATTAAACAAGATATGAGTGGTGGCACTGGGCAAGTGGGCACAGTATACACTGTGAGCCTGACACAAAAAAGCAGACTGATGTTTCACAGTCCAAAAAGTTTTTATTTTTTAAAGGTACACTTACACTACTATTAAACAAGATATTGGTGGTGGCACTGGGAAAGTGGGCCCAGTATAAGCTGTGAGCCTGACACAAAAAAGCAGACTGATGTTTCACAGTCCAAAAAGTTTTTTTTTTTTTTTTTAAATGTACACGTCACTACTATTAAACAAGATATGAGTGGTGGCACTGGGCAAGTGGGCACAGTATACGCTGTGAGCCTGACACAAAAAGCAGACTAATGTTTCACAGTCCAAAATTATTATTTTTTTAAATGTACACTTACACTACTATTAAACAAGATATGAGTGGTGCAAAGAGGTGAGAATGGTGTGGGATAAGCACTCCAGCAAAATAGAGCCAACCAGATTATTATATAGATAAAATGAAATAACAAGAGGACCCAATGGTACTAAAAAAGATTTTATATAGCAATTTAGATGAATAACTTGCTAACGCATACAAAATATGTTAGCATATACACAATTACATAAGATGCCGGCATCAAAAACAGTAAAACATACTGATCATATTAAAAAACAGAAAAAAGCGGCCGATATAAAATTTATAAAAAATTCCCTAAGTATACCGTAAAAATATCTATGAACAAACTTGATAAAGGTAAATGACTCTTAGCACAGTTAACTTAACTCGGCTAAATGTTACCAGTATTTTGATTAAATAATGAAATGTTTGATCACAGTATTAGGTGTAGGCGTCTGATCTGTTCAGCCGTTAGGAGTAACTGTGAGTGATGGATCGTGAGGTGTGACGTCACATCACCTGACTATTATATTTCCTCCAATCCCTGTAATATACTTGGAAACAGCGAATTTGAAAAATGTATCCAATTTTATAGTTATATCAAAGTGTAGTTCATTGTGTGATAGTTAGTAGCAATACTTGCGAATGTCCAGTGTCCAATAATCTGTCCAGATTTTTTAGCAGGACAGATTATTGGACACTGGACATTCGCAAGTATTGCTACTAACTATCACACAATCAACTACACTTTGATATAACTATAAAATTGGATACATTTGTCCTGCTAACAAATTTGTCCAGATTTTTTAGCAGGACAGATTATTGGACACTGGACATTCGCAAGTATTGCTACTAACTATCACACAATCAACTACACTTTGATATAACTATAAAATTGGATACATTTTTCAAATTCGCTGTGTCCAAGTATATTACAGGGATTGGAGGAAATATAATAGTCAGGTGACGTGATGTCACACCTCACGATCCATCACTCACAGTTACTCCTAACGGCTGAACAGATTAGACGCCTCCACCTAATACTGTGACCAAACATTTCATTATTTAATCAAAATACTGGTAACATTTAGCCGAGTTAAGTTTACTGTGCTAAGAGTCATTTACCTTTATCAAGTTTGTTCATAGATATTTTTACGGTATACTTAGGGAATTTTTTATAAATTTTATATCGGCCGCTTTTTTCTATTTTTTAATATGATCAGTATGTTTTACTGTTTTTGATGCCGGCATCTTATGTAATTGTGTATATGCTAACATATTTTGTATGCGTTAACAAGTTATTCATCTAAATTGCTATATAAAATCTTTTTTAGTACCATTGGGTCCTCTTGTTATTTCATTTTATCTATATAATAATCTGGTTGGCTCTATTTTGCTGGAGCGCTTATCCCACACCATTCTCACCTCTTTGTCCAACAGTCTGTAATTGGAGATTTATCAGACAACATTAGGGATTTAAGCACAAAAACCTTTTTTCTGACTAGCACTCACACCACCCTTTGTTTGTTTGTTTAAGATATGAGTGGTGGCACTGGGCAAGTGGGCACAGTATACACTATGAGCCTGACACAAAAAGCAGACTGATGTTTCACAGTCCAAAAAGTTTTTATTTTTTTAAATGTACACTTACACTACTATTAAACAAGATATGAGTGGTGGCACTGCGCAAGTGGGCACAGTATATGCTGTGAGCCTGACACAAAAAGCAGACTGATGTTTCACAGTCAAAAAAGTTTTTTTTTTTAAATGTACACTTACACTACTATTAAACAACATATAAGTGTTGGCACTGGGCAAGTGGGCACAGTATACGCCGTGAGCCTGACACAAAAAAGCAGACTGATGTTTCACAGTCCAAAAAGTTTTTATTTTTTTAAATGTACACTTACACTACTATTAAACAAGATATGAGTGGTGGCACTGCGCAAGTGGGCCCAGTATAAGCTGTGAGCCTGACAGAAAAAAGCAGACTGATGTTTCACAGTCTAAAAAGTTTTTTTTGTTTTTAAATGTACACTTACACTACTATTAAACAAGATATGAGTGGTGGCACTGGGCAAGTGGGCACAGTATACACTGTGAGCCTGACACAAAAAAGCAGACTGATGTTTCACAGTCCAAAAAGTTTTTATTTTTTAAAGGTACACTTACACTACTATTAAACAAGATATTGGTGGTGGCACTGGGAAAGTGGGCCCAGTATAAGCTGTGAGCCTGACACAAAAAAGCAGACTGATGTTTCACAGTCCAAAAAGTTTTTTTTTTTTTTTTTTTTAAATGTACACATCACTACTATTAAACAAGATATGAGTGGTGGCACTGGGCAAGTGGGCACAGTATACGCTGTGAGCCTGACACAAAAGCAGAGTGATGTTTCACAGTCCAAAAAGTTTTTATTTTTTTAAATGTACACTTACACTACTGTTAAACAAGATATGAGTGGTGGCACTGGGCAAGTGGGCCCAGTATAAGCTGTGAGCCTGACACAAAAAAGCAGACTGATGTTTCACAGTCCAAAAAGTTGTTATTGTTTTAAATGTACACTTACACTACTATTAAACAAGATATTGGTGGTGGCACTGGGCAAGTGGGCCCAGTATAAGCTGTGAGCCTGACACAAAAAAGCAGACTGATGTTTCACAGTCCAAAAAGTTGTTTTTTTTTTTTTAAATGTACACATCACTACTATTAAACAAGATATGAGTGGTGGCACTGGGCAAGTGGGCACAGTATACGCTGTGAGCCTGACACAAAAAAACCAGACTGATGTTTCACAGTCCAAAAAGTTGTTATTTTTTTAAATGTACACTTACACTACTATTAAACAAGATATTGGTGGTGGCACTGGGAAAGTGGGCCCAGTATAAGCTGTGAGCCTGACACAAAAAAGCAGACTGATGTTTCACAGTCCAAAAAGTTTTTTTTTTTTTTTTTTAAATGTACACTTCACTACTATTAAACAAGATATGAGTGGTGGCACTGGGCAAGTGGGCACAGTATACGCTGTGAGCCTGACACAAAAGCAGAGTGATGTTTCACAGTCCAAAAAGTTTTTATTTTTTTAAATGTACACTTACACTACTGTTAAACAAGATATGAGTGGTGGCACTGGGCAAGTGGGCCCAGTATAAGCTGTGAGCCTGACAGAAAAAAGCAGACTGATGTTTCACAGTCCAAAAAGTTTTTTTTGTTTTTAAATGTACACTTACACTACTATTAAACAAGATATGAGTGATGGCACTGGGCAAGTGGGCACAGTATACGCTTTGAGTCTGACACAAAAAAGCAGACTGATGTTTCACAGTCCAAAAAGTTGTTATTGTTTTAAATGTACACTTACACTACTATTAAACAAGATATTGGTGGTGGCACTGGGCAAGTGGGCCCAGTATAAGCTGTGAGCCTGACACAAAAAAGCAGACTGATGTTTCACAGTCCAAAAAGTTGTTGTTGTTTTTTTTAAATGTACACATCACTACTATTAAACAAGATATGAGTGGTGGCACTGGGCAAGTGGGCACAGTATACGCTGTGAGCCTGACACAAAAAAACCAGACTGATGTTTCACAGTCCAAAAAGTTGTTATTTTTTTAAATGTACACTTACACTACTATTAAACAAGATATTGGTGGTGGCACTGGGAAAGTGGGCCCAGTATAAGCTGTGAGCCTGACACAAAAAAGCAGACTGATGTTTCACAGTCCAAAAAGTTTTTTTTTTTGTTTTTAAATGTACACTTCACTACTATTAAACAAGATATGAGTGGTGGCACTGGGCAAGTGGTCACAGTATACGCTGTGAGCCTGACACAAAAGCAGAGTGATGTTTCACAGTCCAAAAAGTTTTTATTTTTTTAAATGTACACTTACATTACTATTAAACAAGATATGAGTGGTGGCACTGGGCAAGTGGGCCCAGTATAAGCTGTGAGCCTGACAGAAAAAAGCAGACTGATGTTTCACAGTCCAAAAAGTTTTTTTGTTTTTAAATGTACACTTACACTACTATTAAACAAGATATGAGTGATGGCACTGGGCAAGTGGGCACAGTATACGCTTTGAGCCTGACACAAAAAAAGCAGACTGATGTTTCACAGTCCAAAAAGTTGTTATTTTTTTAAATGTACACTTACACTACTATTAAACAAGATATTGGTGGTGGCACTGGGCAAGTGGGCCCAGTATAAGCTGTGAGCCTGACACAAAAAAGCAGACTGATGTTTCACAGTCCAAAAAGTTTTTTTTGTTTTTAAATGTACACTTACACTACTATTAAACAAGATATGAGTGATGGCACTGGGCAAGTGGGCACAGTATACGCTTTGAGCCTGACACAAAAAAGCAGACTGATGTTTCACAGTCCAAAAAGTTGTTATTGTTTTAAATGTACACTTACACTACTATTAAACAAGATATTGGTGGTGGCACTGGGCAAGTGGGCCCAGTATAAGCTGTGAGCCTGACACAAAAAAGCAGACTGATGTTTCACAGTCCAAAAAGTTTTTTTTTGTTTTTAAATGTACACTTACACTACTATTAAACAAGATATGAGTGGTGGCACTGGGCAATTGGGCACAGTATACGCTGTGAGCCTGACACAAAAAAGCAGACTGATGTTTCACAGTCCAAAAAGTTTTTATTTTTTTAAATTTACACTTACACTACTATTAAACAAGATATGAGTGATGGCACTGGGCAAGTGGGCCCAGTATAAGCTGTGACCCTGACAGAAAAAAGCAGACTGATGTTTCACAGTCCAAAAAGTTTTTTTGTTTTTAAATGTACACTTACACTACTATTAAACAAGATATGAGTGGCGGCACTGGGCAAGTGGGCACAGTATATGCTGTGAGCCTGACACAAAAGCAGACTGATGTTTCACAGTCCAAAAAGTTTTTATTTTTTTAAATGTACACTTACACTACTATTAAACAAGATATGAGTGGTGGCACTGGGCAAGTGGGCACAGTATACTCAGTGAGCCTGACACAAAAAGCAGACTGATGTTTCACAGTCCAAAATGTTTTTTTTTGTTTTAAATGTATACTTACAGTACCATTAAACAAGATATGAGTGGTGGCACTGGGCAAGTGGTCACAGTATACGCTGTGAGCCTGACACAAAAGCAGAGTGATGTTTCACAGTCCAAAAAGTTTTTATTTTTTTAAATGTACACTTACATTAATATTAAACAAGATATGAGTGGTGGCACTGGGCAAGTGGGCCCAGTATAAGCTGTGAGCCTGACAGAAAAAAGCAGACTGATGTTTCACAGTCCAAAAAGTTTTTTTGTTTTTAAATGTACACTTACACTACTATTAAACAAGATATGAGTGATGGCACTGGGCAAGTGGGCACAGTATACGCTTTGAGCCTGACACAAAAAAAGCAGACTGATGTTTCACAGTCCAAAAAGTTGTTATTTTTTTAAATGTACACTTACACTACTATTAAACAAGATATTGGTGGTGGCACTGGGCAAGTGGGCCCAGTATAAGCTGTGAGCCTGACACAAAAAAGCAGACTGATGTTTCACAGTCCAAAAAGTTTTTTTTGTTTTTAAATGTACACTTACACTACTATTAAACAAGATATGAGTGATGGCACTGGGCAAGTGGGCACAGTATACGCTTTGAGCCTGACACAAAAAAGCAGACTGATGTTTCACAGTCCAAAAAGTTGTTATTGTTTTAAATGTACACTTACACTACTATTAAACAAGATATTGGTGGTGGCACTGGGCAAGTGGGCCCAGTATAAGCTGTGAGCCTGACACAAAAAAGCAGACTGATGTTTCACAGTCCAAAAAGTTTTTTTTTGTTTTTAAATGTACACTTACACTACTATTAAACAAGATATGAGTGGTGGCACTGGGCAATTGGGCACAGTATACGCTGTGAGCCTGACACAAAAAAGCAGACTGATGTTTCACAGTCCAAAAAGTTTTTATTTTTTTAAATTTACACTTACACTACTATTAAACAAGATATGAGTGATGGCACTGGGCAAGTGGGCCCAGTATAAGCTGTGACCCTGACAGAAAAAAAGCAGACTGATGTTTCACAGTCCAAAAAGTTTTTTTGTTTTTAAATGTACACTTACACTACTATTAAACAAGATATGAGTGGCGGCACTGGGCAAGTGGGCACAGTATATGCTGTGAGCCTGACACAAAAGCAGACTGATGTTTCACAGTCCAAAAAGTTTTTATTTTTTTAAATGTACACTTACCCTACTATTAAACAAGATATGAGTGGTGGCACTGGGCAAGTGGGCACAGTATACTCAGTGAGCCTGACACAAAAAGCAGACTGATGTTTCACAGTCCAAAATGTTTTTTTTTGTTTTAAATGTATACTTACAGTACCATTAAACAAGATATGAGTGGTGGCACTGGGCAAGTGGTCACAGTATACGCTGTGAGCCTGACGCAAAAAAGCAGACCGATGTTTCATAGTCCAAAAAGTTTTTAGCTTTTTAAATGTACACTTACACTACTATTAAACAAGATATGAGTGGTGCCACTGGGCAAGTGGGCCCAGTATAAGCTGTGAGCCTGACACAAAAAAGCATACTGATGTTTCACAGTCCAAAAAGTTTTTTTTTGTTTTTAAATGTACACTTACACTACTATTAAACAAGATATGAGTGGTGGCACTGGGCAAGTGGGCACAGTATACGCTGTGAGCCTGACACAAAAAGCAGACTTATGTTTCACAGTGCAAAATTTTTTTATTTTTTTAAATGTACACTTACACTACTATTAAACAAGATATTAGTGGTGGCACTGGGCAAGTGGGCACAGTATATGCCGTAAGCCTGACACAAAAAGAAGACTGACATTTCACAGTCCAAAAAGATTTTTTTGTTTTAAATGTACACTTACACTACTATTAAACAAGATATGAGTGGTGGCACTGGGCAAGTGGGCACAGTATACACTGTGAGCCTGACACAAAAAAGCAGACTGATGTTTCACAGTCCAAAAAGTTTTTATTTTTTAAAGGTACACTTACACTACTATTAAACAAGATATTGGTGGTGGCACTGGGAAAGTGGGCCCAGTATAAGCTGTGAGCCTGACACAAAAAAGCAGACTGATGTTTCACAGTCCAAAAAGTTTTTTTTTTTTTTTTTTAAATGTACACGTCACTACTATTAAACAAGATATGAGTGGTGGCACTGGGCAAGTGGGCACAGTATACGCTGTGAGCCTGACACAAAAAAACCAGACTGATGTTTAACAGTCCAAAAAGTTGTTATTTTTTTAAATGTACACTTACACTACTATTATACAAGATATTGGTGGTGGCACTGGGAAAGTGGGCCCAGTATAAGCTGTGAGCCTGACACAAAAAAGCAGACTGATGTTTCACAGTCCAAAAAGTTTTTTTTTTGTTTTTAAATGTACACTTCACTACTATTAAACAAGATATGAGTGGTGGCACTGGGCAAGTGAGCACAGTATACGCTGTGAGCCTGACACAAAAGCAGAGTGATGTTTCACAGTCCAAAAAGTTTTTATTTTTTTAAATGTACACTTACACTACTGTTAAACAAGATATGAGTGGTGGCACTGGGCAAGTGGGCCCAGTATAAGCTGTGAGCCTGACAGAAAAAAGCAGACTGATGTTTCACAGTCCAAAAAGTTTTTTTTGTTTTTAAATGTACACTTACACTACTATTAAACAAGATATGAGTGATGGCACTGGGCAAGTGGGCACAGTATACGCTTTGAGCCTGACACAAAAAAGCAGACTGATGTTTCACAGTCCAAAAAGTTGTTATTGTTTTAAATGTACACTTACACTACTATTAAACAAGATATTGGTGGTGGCACTGGGCAAGTGGGCCCAGTATAAGCTGTGAGCCTGACACAAAAAAGCAGACTGATGTTTCACAGTCCAAAAAGTTGTTTTTTTTTTTTTAAATGTACACATCACTACTATTAAACAAGATATGAGTGGTGGCACTGGGCAAGTGGGCACAGTATACGCTGTGAGCCTGACACAAAAAAAACAGACTGATGTTTCACAGTCCAAAAAGTTGTTATTTTTTTAAATGTACACTTACACTACTATTAAACAAGATATTGGTGGTGGCACTGGGAAAGTGGGCCCAGTATAAGCTGTGAGCCTGACACAAAAAAGCAGACTGATGTTTCACAGTCCAAAAAGTTTTTTTTTTTGTTTTTAAATGTACACTTCACTACTATTAAACAAGATATGAGTGGTGGCACTGGGCAAGTGGGCACAGTATACGCTGTGAGCCTGACACAAAAGCAGAGTGATGTTTCACAGTCCAAAAAGTTTTTATTTTTTTAAATGTACACTTACATTACTATTAAACAAGATATGAGTGGTGGCACTGGGCAAGTGGGCCCAGTATAAGCTGTGAGCCTGACAGAAAAAAGCAGACTGATGTTTCACAGTCCAAAAAGTTTTTTTGTTTTTAAATGTACACTTACACTACTATTAAACAAGATATGAGTGATGGCACTGGGCAAGTGGGCACAGTATACGCTTTGAGCCTGACACAAAAAAGCAGACTGATGTTTCACAGTCCAAAAAGTTGTTATTTTTTTAAATGTACACTTACACTACTATTAAACAAGATATTGGTGGTGGCACTGGGCAAGTGGGCCCAGTATAAGCTGTGAGCCTGACACAAAAAAGCAGACTGATGTTTCACAGTCCAAAAAGTTTTTTTTGTTTTTAAATGTACACTTACACTACTATTAAACAAGATATGAGTGGTGGCACTGGGCAATTGGGCACAGTATACGCTGTGAGCCTGACACAAAAAGCAGACTTATGTTTCACAGTGCAAAATTTTTTTATTTTTTTAAATGTACACTTACACTACTATTAAACAAGATATTAGTGGTGGCACTGGGCAAGTGGGCACAGTATATGCCGTAAGCCTGACACAAAAAGAAGACTGACATTTCACAGTCCAAAAAGATTTTTTTGTTTTAAATGTACACTTACACTACTATTAAACAAGATATGAGTGGTGGCACTGGGCAAGTGGGCACAGTATACACTGTGAGCCTGACACAAAAAAGCAGACTGATGTTTCACAGTCCAAAAAGTTTTTATTTTTTTTAATTTACACTTACACTACTATTAAACAAGATATGAGTGATGGCACTGGGCAAGTGGGCCCAGTATAAGCTGTGACCCTGACAGAAAAAAGCAGACTGATGTTTCACAGTCCAAAAAGTTTTTTTGTTTTTAAATGTACACTTACACTACTATTAAACAAGATATGAGTGGCGGCACTGGGCAAGTGGGCACAGTATATGCTGTGAGCCTGACACAAAAGCAGACTGATGTTTCACAGTCCAAAAAGTTTTTATTTTTTTAAATGTACACTTACACTACTATTAAACAAGATATGAGTGGTGGCACTGGGCAAGTGGGCACAGTATACTCAGTGAGCCTGACACAAAAAGCAGACTGATGTTTCACAGTCCAAAATGTTTTTTTTGTTTTAAATGTATACTTACAGTACCATTAAACAAGATATGAGTGGTGGCACTGGGCAAGTGGTCACAGTATACGCTGTGAGCCTGACGCAAAAAAGCAGACCGATGTTTCATAGTCCAAAAAGTTTTTATCTTTTTAAATGTACACTTACACTACTATTAAACAAGATATGAGTGGTGCCACTGGGCAAGTGGGCCCAGTATAAGCTGTGAGCCTGACACAAAAAAGCATACTGATGTTTCACAGTCCAAAAAGTTTTTTTTTGTTTTTAAATGTACACTTACACTACTATTAAACAAGATATGAGTGGTGGCACTGGGCAAGTGGGCACAGTATACGCTGTGAGCCTGACACAAAAAGCAGACTTATGTTTCACAGTGCAAAATTTTTTTATTTTTTTAAATGTACACTTACACTACTATTAAACAAGATATTAGTGGTGGCACTGGGCAAGTGGGCACAGTATATGCCGTAAGCCTGACACAAAAAGAAGACTGACATTTCACAGTCCAAAAAGATTTTTTTGTTTTAAATGTACACTTACACTACTATTAAACAAGATATGAGTGGTGGCACTGGGCAAGTGGGCACAGTATACACTGTGAGCCTGACACAAAAAAGCAGACTGATGTTTCACAGTCCAAATTTTTATTTTTTTTTTATTTTTACTTACACTACTATTAAACAAGATATGAGTGGTGGCACTTGGCAAGTGGGCACAGTATACGCTGTGAGCCTGACACAAAAAAGCAGACTGAAGTTTCACAGTCCAAAATGGTTTTGTTTTTTTAAATGTACACTTACACAACTATTAAACAAGATATGAGTGTTGCCACTGGGCAAGTGGGCACAGTATACGCTGTGAGCCTGACACAAAAAACCAGACTGATGTTTCACAGTCCAAAAAGTTTTTTTTTTAAATGTACAATTACACTACTATTAAACAAGAAATGAGTGGTGCCACTGGGCAAGTGGGCACAGTATAAGCTGTGAGCCTGACACAAAAAAGCAGACTGATGTTTCACAGTAATTTTTTTTTTTTAAATTTACACTACTGTTACACCAGATATGAGTGGTGGCACTGGGCAAGTGGGCACAGTATACGCTGTGAGCCTGGCACACACGCTGGCAGGCAACTGCAATTAGATTACACTAGCAGACTGATGTTTCACAGTCAAAAAATTTTTTTTTTTAAATTTACACTACTGTTACACCAGATATGAGTGGTGGCACTGGGCAAGTGGGCCTGGCACACACGCTGGCAGGCAGGCAACTACAATTAGATTGCACAAGCAGACTAATGATTCACAGTCAAAAGAGTTTTTTTTTAATTTACACTACTGTAAAACAAGATATGAGTTTAAATGTACACTTACACTACTATTAAACAAGATATGAGTGGTGGCACTGGGCAAGTGGGCACAGTATACGCTGTGAGCCTGACACAAAAAGCAGACTAATGTTTCACAGTCCAAAACGTTTTTATTTTTTTAAATGTACACTTACACTACTATTAAACAAGATATGAGTGGTGGCACTGGACAAGTGGGCACAGTATACGCTGTGAGCCTGACACAAAAAGCAGACTGATGTTTCACAGTCCAAAAAGTTTTTATTTTTTTAAATGTACACTTACACTACTATTAAACAAGATATGAGTGGTGGCACTGGGCAAATGGGCACAGTATACGCTGTGAGCCTGACACAAAAAGCAGACTGATGTTTCAAAGTCCAAAAAGTTTTTTTTTTTAAATGTACACTTACACTACTATTAAACAAGATATGAGTGGTGGCACTGGGCAAGTGGGCACAGTATACGCTGTGAGCCTGACACAAAAAAGCAGACTGAAGATTCACAGACCAAAATGTTTTTTTTTTTTTAATGTACACTTACACTACTATTAAACAAGATATGAGTGGTGCCACTGGGCAAGTTGGCACAGTATACGCTGTGAGCCTGACACAAAAAACCAGACTGATGTTTCACAGTCCAAAAAGTTTTTTTTTTAAATGTGCACTTACACTACTATTAAACAAGAAATGAGTGGTGCCACTGGGCAAGTGGGCACAGTATACGCTGTGAGCCTGACACAAAAAAGCAGACTGATGTTTCACAGTCAAATTTTTTTTTTTTAAATTTACACTACTGTTACACCAGATATGAGTGCTGGCACTGGGCAAGTGGGCAAAGTATACGCTGTGAGCCTGGCACACACGCTGGCAGGCAGGCAACTGCAATTAGATTACACTAGCAGACTGATGTTTCACAGTCCAAAAAGTTTTTATTTTTTTAAATGTACACTTACACTACTATTAAACAAGATATGAGTGGTGGCACTGGGCAAATGGGCACAGTATACGCTGTGAGCCTGACACAAAAAGCAGACTGATGTTTCACAGTCCAAAAAGTTTTTTTTTTTAAATGTACACTTACACTACTATTAAACAAGATATGAGTGGTGGCACTGGGCAAGTGGGCACAGTATACGCTGTGAGCCTGACACAAAAAAGCAGACTGAAGTTTCACAGACCAAAATGTTTTTTTTTTTTTTAATGTACACTTACACTACTATTAAACAAGATATGAGTGGTGCCACTGGGCAAGTTGGCACAGTATACGCTGTGAGCCTGACACAAAAAACCAGACTGATGTTTCACAGTCCAAAAAGTTTTTTTTTTTAAATGTGCACTTACACTACTATTAAACAAGAAATGAGTGGTGCCACTGGGCAAGTGGGCACAGTATACGCTGTGAGCCTGACACAAAAAAGCAGACTGATGTTTCACAGTCAAATTTTTTTTTTTAAATTTACACTACTGTTACACCAGATATGAGTGGTGGCACTGGGCAAGTGGGCAAAGTATACGCTGTGAGCCTGGCACACACGCTGGCAGGCAGGCAACTGCAATTAGATTACACTAGCAGACTGATGTTTCACAGTCGAAAAAGTTTTTTTTTAAAATTTACACTACTGTTACACCAGATATGAGTGGTGGCACTGGGCAAGTGGGCCTGGCACACACGCTGGCAGGCAGGCAACTGCAATTAGATTACAAAAGCAGACTGATGTTTCACTGTGATAGAATGGTTACCTAAGCGCCAGTGAACACCTATAAGCCTGGAAAAGGTGATCCCTAGCTATCACCAATAAGTTACAATAATAAGAATAAGAGTGAACCAGGCGCCAACTAACGGAGGCTAGGTGAGGTAGTTTAAAATACAACAATTTATTACATTCAATGTATAACAACAATATACAGAAATTCCTTAATCAATAAAATATATATAAAATTCATGGATCCATGACAGTATAAAACAATGTGCATATACAAAAAGACAATGTTCAAACACAGATGACGGTGTATTTGCAGAGAATTTCCCTTCTGACAGTACAATTGTAGATAATATATTAAAAAAAGTTGTTGAATATTAAATGTCTAAGATAAAACTCTGGTGGAGTCCGGAGGGCTTGATTCAGTACTGAAAAATGTGATCTTAAAAATACATCCAATAAGTTCCTAAAATTAAGTGTTGTATCCAAATGAAGAAAAAATGTGATTTATGTGACCGAAAATAATTACTTAAAAAAACGTGTCCCAAAAATAAGTGCAATTTTACAAATCAAGTCAATCCAGCCTATATTCAAAAGATAGTGGAAAAATATAGTACAAAATCGTGAAAATTAATTGACAAATCCAAAAGTGTGCCAGTGAATCCAAAAATCAAAAAATATCAATAAATAATAAAAAATATCAATAAAAATTGATGGAATAGTAAATAGTAATCTTTCAACAAAGGTGTGTAGAGAACAATAAAAACAAAAAATCAAAAATAGAAATTCAAAAGTAGATAAAACCAGTGGTGTTCACTATGTGCCAATAACTCTTTATCCGACAAAGGAAATGTTGAGACTGGTAGTCTCCTGGGATTTAGAGAGTTTATTCACCAACGAAGTGCATAAAAATATCCTGTGGAAAGAAAAATAAATCCAATGTGTAGTACATAAAACAATAATGGACTTCAATGAAATCAGGCTTACCAATGCTGGTCTACGCGTTTCGGCCCTGCTAGGCCTTTATCAAGACTGATTTCTAGTAATCACTGATAGCCTTTTATACCAACTGATTGTATTGATTGTAAACTAACTTCCGGTTTCGTTGTGTTTATACTGCTATTATATAAAGAATCATGTTCTTTATAATATACATTCTACAATCTTGTAAATACACAATTAGTATTTATATGATGAGTACAAACTGTTTGCTAAATAACAGTAGTCTATCAAGTATCTCATAATAACCTCCGTATTATGGTGACGTCACTTCCGGTCGGACAATGTTGCCGCATATCTCGGCACTTTATAGATTAATTAGTGGATTGAGTTATACCTGTAGATATGAGTTTGCTAATAGCTACATAATTTGTTTGAGGTACTTATATTTATGTGTCCGATTTCGCTAGGTTTCACTAGGTTTTGGCTTGCGATTGTGTGCCGATATTCGACCAATCACATTGCACTATGTGCCGATATTCAACCAATCCCATTGGTCGTGACGTCACCTCTGGCCGCACTAGTTGTAGGTTCTCAACGGGGTGTGTGTTATGCTTGCTCTTTGATTGGTAGAGAGGAGATGGGAGCTTTCTTGTAAATTATTAACGGAGTTGTGTATTAAGCTTGCTCTTTGATTTAAAAAGAGGAGATGGGAGCTTTTTCAATTGGAATTACCTACAGGATCGAGTCTATTCAAAAAAATATATCTGAATTGTTAAATGTTTAACTGAGTACTGACCTTTACTTATATTTCCTAGATAGATAATTTTAGAGTGAAATAAAAAATAGATAGTGAATTAAAATAGATATTGAGCCGACATCTTATTCTTACAAAAATGTCTACAAAAATAGACCTGATACTTAATATGTGTTAAAGTAGAGTACCAAGTACTAACATAATTTGTTAATAATGGAGAGTTCAACAATGAATAAAGTAATGAAATAGCGCAATATTTTCCAATTTGTGTAGCATATGGTGCTTTTTGGGAGAAATTCTGTAGTGACTACATATTCTTAGGTTTCAGCTGTTTCACATTAACAGAGATATGTCCCTCCAACTTGCTATAAATAGCCTATTTGTTGATGGTTTTAGGGGACATTATAGGCGAGAGGTATGGGTTATTTACTATTGCCTGATATTAAGTTGAGTAGGTCGAACTTGACTTTATATGTTGCCTCATTCTAAGTGAGCGCAGTAGTAGTGACAATGTAATTCAATAGTTTTGAATGTATGTGATAATAAATCATTTATAGTCCTGTTTGAAAAAAGTGTTTTTTCTTATTTAAGATATATCAAAGTTCTTCTTACGTAAGGGGAAGGGAGAGACATTTAGATTCATTTATATTCAGTAAAGCTGATATTATTATATTCTAATATTAGAGATTACAACCTAATTGTTTCTTTTAACTTGTCTTCTAGATTTATATTAGGAGCTAGACATAAGCAACTTCTAGATTTGTTTTGAGAGACTGAACATATGTTACTGTATTGTTGTCATTGTGAGATTATTCTCACTAGAACAATACTGGGACTTAAACAATAAGTAGTTGGAATCCGTAGGGGAGATATCGGCAGATATTGTGGAATTACTTCTAGGTGATATGCACCAATAGAGAGATGGAATATTTTGCTAATATTACCAAAGTGATCAAAATTTCAGAACTTGCTATTCAGCAGCTAAATAGTTGGTTCTTGCTGCTGTAGGCTAGATTTGAGGTAGTTTAGTTAACCATTATTAGTGGTTTAGATTGCAGAACAGAAGGAATAATATCCAGATGTTATGGAATTTATCAACCCTATAGTTGAGTCTTAGTGGTAAGTATCACTTAAACAAAATTGGGGGTTATTTAGCAGGTATAATACGATTCTTTCAGCCACATAGTTGATTCATGATGGTGATTTCTCATTAGTGTATAATATCCCCAGTATGGAGGTAGGGGATGTGTTAATTATATTAACTATATTAATTATATTAATTATGGACAGTCTATCAGTTTTTTTGACATCAGATAATGTTAAACAAGTGGGAGAGATCCTCTTTATTATTCAATCCGTTTGGGTAAAGACAATTAAGATTAAAGATCCATTTGGATTCGGCAATACGCAGCTTGTTAGTATAATTGCCTCCTCTCCAACATTTCTTTACTTTTTGTATCCCCATGAATGATAAATCTTTAAGGTTCCCTTGGTGTTTGGTTGTGAAATGTCGGTAGAGGGCTGTGTCCATATTTAATTTCTCAATGGATAGTATGTGTTCACGGATCCTATCCTTTAGGATCCTGGACTTTTGGCCCACGTATTGCAGCCCACAAGAGCATTGTAACATGTAAATCACCCCACTGTCCTGACATCTCATCAAGTAATGGATTTTGTACTTCTCTTTTGTGTGATGACAACTGAAAGTAGGAGATTTAATACCATACTTGCATGCCTTGCATGATATACAAGGGAAAAAACCTTTTATCTCATTCCCATAGACATCACTGATGCCTGATGTTTTTTTCTTCTGTATTGTGGGAGCTAGCTTGCTTTTTAGGTTCCTTGTCTTCCTATAAATGAACCTTGGATTAGGTGGTAGTTTCTCACCAATAATATCATCGTCCTTCAGCAATGACCAGTGTTTGCGGAATATGTTTTCGATGATGTTTTTGTTCCCGCTATATTCCGTGATCATATTGATATTAATGGTGTCATCTTCCTTGGGTTTTTCCTTTCTTTTGTATTTCATCAGTTCTGTCCTTTCAATGTGCCTGATTTCCTGTACTTTTTGTTCTAATTGATTCTCATTATACCCCCTTTCTAAAAACTTAGATTTAATGAGTTGTGCTTGTTGTTCCCATTTTTCATGGGTAGAGCAATTTTTCTTTACTCTCAGGAGTTGTCCTCTTGGAATATTGTCTTTCCAGGGTCTGTGATGACAGCTTAGTCTGTGGATAACATTATTACTGTCTACTTCTTTAAAATGTGTAGACGTCTCTATTATACCATGCTTTATTTCTATCTTAAGATCCAAAAAGACCAATTCAGTCGTACTCCAAGTGTACGTTAATTTCAAATTGTTGGTGCTTCTATTCATCACCTCGATGGTTTAGGCGAGGTCTTCTTGTGTCTTATTGTGTCCCCTTCCATATGATGATGATGTTGTCTATGTAGCGGTGATAGAGGACCAGGTCCGCACTGGCTGGGCAAGATTCCCAAAAGATGCGCTCCCACTTCCCCATGTACAGGTTCGCGTAGCTTGGTGCGAACCTGGTCCCCATCGCCGTACCACATATCTGCTGATAATATTTCCCTTCATCATAGAAGTATTTATGGGTCAATATGTATCTGATCCCATCCAAAATGAATTCCTTTTGTTCGTCCTGCAGGTCCATATCCTTGTCTAGGAAGAATTCTACCACTTTTATACCATCTTCATGTGGTATACAGGTATATAATGACGTCACGTCACATGTGGCAAAAATATATCCACCTGGCACACACGCTGGCAGGCAGGCAACTGCAATTAGATTACACAAGCAGACTGATGTTTCACAGTCAAAATTTTTTTTTTTTAAATTTACACTACTGTTAAACAAGATATGAGTGGTGGCACTGGGCAAGTGGGCACAGTATACACTGTGAGCCTGACACAAAAAAGCAGACTGAGGTTTCACAGTCCAAAATGGTTTTGTTTTTTTAAATCTACACTTACACTACTATTAAACAAGATATGAGTGGTGGCACTGGGCAAGTGGGCACAGTATACGCTGTGAGCATGACACACAAAAAACAGACTGATGTTTCACAGTCCAAAAAGTTTTTTTTTTTTAAATGTACACTTACACTACTATTAAACAAGATATGAGTGGATCCACTGGGCAAGTGGGCACAGTATATGCTGTGAGCCTGACACAAAAAAGCAGACTGATGTTTCACAGTCCAAATTTTTTATTTTTAAATTTACACTACTGTTAAACAAGATATGAGTGGTGGCACTGGGCAAGTGGGCACAGTATACGCTGTGAGCCTGACACAAAAAAGCAGACTGAGGTTTCACAGTCCAAAATGGTTTTGTTTTTTTAAATCTACACTTACACTACTATTAAACAAGATATGAGTGGTGGCACTGGGCAAGTGGGCACAGTATACGCTGTGAGCCTGACACAAAAAACCAGACTGATGTTTCACAGTCAAAAAAGTTTTTTTTTTTTTTAAATGTACACTTACACTACTATTAAACAAGATATGAGTGGTGCCACTGGGCAAGTGGGCACAGTATACGCTGTGAGCCTGACACAAAAAAGCAGACTGATGTTTCACAGTCCAAATTTTTTTTTTAAATTTACACTACTGTTACACCAGATATGAGTGGTGGCACTGGGCAATTGGGCACAGTATACGCTGTCAGCCCGGCACACACGCTGGCAGGCAGGCAACTGCAATTAGATTACACTAGCAGACTGATGTTTCACAGTCGAAAAAGTTTTTTTTTTTTTAATTTACACTACTGTTACACCAGATATGAGTGGTGGCACTGGGCAAGTGGGCTTGGAACACACGCTGGCAGGCAGGCAACTGCAATTAGATTACACAAGAAGACTGATGTTTCACGGTCAAAAAAGTTTTTTTTTTTTAAATTTACACTACTGTTACACCAGATATGAGTTTAAATGTACACTTACACTACTATTAAACAAGATATGAGTGGTGGCACTGGGCAAATGGGCACAGTATACGCTGTGAGCCTGACAGAAAAAGCAGACTGATGTTTCACAGTCCAAAAAGTTTTTTTTTAAATGTACACTTACACTACTATTAAACAAGATATGAGTGGTGACACTGGGCAAGTGGGCACAGTATACGCTGTGAGCCTGACACAAAAAAGCAGACTGAAGTTTCACAGTCCAAAAAGTTGTTATTTTTTAAAATGTACACTTACACTACTATTAAACAAGATATTGGTGGTGGCACTGGGCAAGTGGGCCCAGTATAAGCTGTGACCCTGACAGAAAAAAGCAGACTGATGTTTCACAGTTCAAAAAGTTTTTTTGTTTTTAAATGTACACTTACACTACTATTAAACAAGATATGAGTGGTGGCACTGGGCAAGTGGGCACAGTATATGTTGTGAGCCTGACACAAAAAGCAGACTGATGTTTCACAGTCCAAAAAGTTTTTATTTTTTTAAATGTACACTTACACTACTATTAAACAAGATATGAGAGGTGTCACTGGGCAAGTGGGCACAGTATACTCTGTGAGCCTGACACAAAAAGCAGACTGATGTTTCACAGTCCAAAAAGTTTTTTTTGTTTTAAATGTACACTTACACTACTATTAAACAAGATATGAGTGGTGGCACTGGGCAAGTGGTCACAGTATACGCTGTGAGCCTGACGCAAAAAAGCAGACTGATGTTTCACAGTCCAAAAAGTTTTTATCTTTTTAAATGTACACTTACACTACTATTAAACAAGATATGAGTGGTTGCACTGGGCAAGTGGGCTCAGTATAAGCTGTTAGCCTGACACAAAAAAGCAGACTGATGTTTCACAGTCCAAAAAGTTTTTTTTGTTTTTAAATGTACACTTACACTACTATTAAACAAGATATGAGTGGTGGCACTGGGCAAGTGGGCACAGTATACGCTGTGAGCCTGACACAAAAAAGCAGACTGATGTTTCACAGTCCAAATTTTTTATTTTTAAATTTACACTACTGTTAAACAAGATATGAGTGGTGGCACTGGGCAAGTGGGCACAGTATACGCTGTGAGCCTGACACAAAAAAGCAGACTGAGGTTTCACAGTCCAAAATGGTTTTGTTTTTTTAAATCTACACTTACACTACTATTAAACAAGATATGAGTGGTGGCACTGGGCAAGTGGGCACAGTATACGCTGTGAGCCTGACACAAAAAACCAGACTGATGTTTCACAGTCAAAAAAGTTTTTTTTTTTTTTAAATGTACACTTACACTACTATTAAACAAGATATGAGTGGTGCCACTGGGCAAGTGGGCACAGTATACGCTGTGAGCCTGACACAAAAAAGCAGACTGATGTTTCACAGTCCAAATTTTTTTTTTTTAAATTTACACTACTGTTACACCAGATATGAGTGGTGGCACTGGGCAATTGGGCACAGTATACGCTGTCAGCCCGGCGCACACGCTGGCAGGCAGGCAACTGCAATTAGATTACACTAGCAGACTGATGTTTCACAGTCGAAAATGTTTTTTTTTTTTAATTTACACTACTGTTACACCAGATATGAGTGGTGGCACTGGGCAAGTGGGCCTGGAACACACGCTGGGCACTGGGCAAGTGGGCCTGGAACACACGCTGGCAGGCAGGCAACTGCAATTAGATTACACAAGAAGACTGATGTTTCACAGTCAAAAAAGTGTTTTTTTTTTTAAATTTACACTACTGTTACACCAGATATGAGTTTAAATGTACACTTACACTACTATTAAACAAGATATGAGTGGTGGCACTGGGCAAATGGGCACAGTATACGCTGTGAGCCTGACAGAAAAAGCAGACTGATGTTTCACAGTCCAAAAAGTTTTTTTTTAAATGTACACTTACAGTACTATTAAACAAGATATGAGTGGTGACACTGGGCAAGTGGGCACAGTATACGCTGTGAGCCTGACACAAAAAAGCAGACTGAAGTTTCACAGTCCAAAAAGTTGTTATTTTTTAAAATGTACACTTACACTACTATTAAACAAGATATTGGTGGTGGCACTGGGCAAGTGGGCCCAGTATAAGCTGTGACCCTGACAGAAAAAAGCAGACTGATGTTTCACAGTTCAAAAAGTTTTTTTGTTTTTAAATGTACACTTACACTACTATTAAACAAGATATGAGTGGTGGCACTGGGCAAGTGGGCACAGTATATGCTGTGAGCCTGACACAAAAAGCAGACTGATGTTTCACAGTCCAAAAAGTTTTTATTTTTTTAAATGTACACTTACACTACTATTAAACAAGATATGAGTGGTGTCACTGGGCAAGTGGGCACAGTATACTCTGTGAGCCTGACACAAAAAGCAGACTGATGTTTCACAGTCCAAAAAGTTTTTTTTGTTTTAAATGTACACTTACACTACTATTAAACAAGATATGAGTGGTGGCACTGGGCAAGTGGTCACAGTATACGCTGTGAGCCTGACGCAAAAAAGCAGACTGATGTTTCACAGTCCAAAAAGTTTTTATCTTTTTAAATGTACACTTACACTACTATTAAACAAGATATGAGTGGTTGGACTGGGCAAGTGGGCCCAGTATAAGCTGTGAGCCTGACACAAAAAAGCAGACTGATGTTTCACAGTCCAAAAAGTTTTTTTTGTTTTTAAATGTACACTTACACTACTATTAAACAAGATATGAGTGGTGGCACTGGGCAAGTGGGCACAGTATACGCTGTGAGCCTGACACAAAAAGCAGACTGATGTTTCACAGTCAAAATATTTTTATTTGTTTAAATGTACACTTACACTACTATTAAACAAGATATTAGTGGTGGCACTGGGCAAGTGGGCACAGTATATGCCGTGAGCCTGACACAAAAAGAAGACTGACGTTTCACAGTCCAAAAAGATATTTTTGTTTTAAATGTACACTTAAACTACTATTAAACAAGATATGAGTGGTGGCACTGGGCAAGTGGGCACAGTATACACTGTGAGCCTGACACAAAAAAGCAGACTGATGTTTCACAGTCCAAATTTTTTTTTTTAATTTTTACTTACACTACTATTAAACAAGATATGAGTGGTGGCACTGGGCAAGTGGGCACAGTATACGCGGTGAGCCTGACACAAAAAAGCAGACTGAAGTTTCACAGTCCAAAATGGATTTGTTTTTTTAAATGTACACTTACACTACTATTAAACAAGATATGAGTGGTGCCACTGGGCAAGTGGGCACAGTATACGCTGTGAGCCTGACACAAAAAAACAGACTGATGTTTCACAGTCCAAAAAGTTTTTTTTTTTAAATGTACACTTACACTACTATTAAACAAGAAATGAGTGGTGCCACTGGGCAAGTGGGCACAGTATACGCTGTGAGCCTGACACAAAAAAGCAGACTGATGTTTCACAGTCCAAATTTTTTTTTTTTAAATTTACAATACTGTTACACCAGATATGAGTGGTGGCACTGGGCAAGTGGGCACAGTATACGCTGTGAGCCTGGCACTCACGCTGGCAGGCAGGCAACTACAATTGGATTACACTAGCAGACTGATGTTTCACAGTCGAAAAAGTTTTTTTTTTAAATTTTCACTACTGTTACACCAGATATGAGTGGTGGCACTGGGCAAGTGGGCCTGTCACACATGCTGGCAGGCAGGCATTCAACTGCAAATAGATTACACAATCAGACTGATGTTTCACAGTCAAAAAAGTTTTTTTTTTTAAATTTACACTACTGTTAAACAAGATATGAGTGGTGGCACTGGGCAAGTGGGCACAGTATACGCTGTGAGCCTGACACAAAAAAGCAGGCTGAGGTTTCACAGTCCAAAATGGTTTTGTTTTTTTAAATCTACACTTACACTACTATTAAACAAGATATGAGTGGTGCCACTGGGCAAGTGGGCACAGTATACGCTGTGAGCCTGACACAAAAAACAGACTGATGTTTCACAGTCCAAAAAGTTTTTTTTTTTTAAATGTACACTTACACTACTATTAAACAAGAAATGAGTGGTGCCACTGGGCAAGTGGGCACAGTATACGCTGTGAGCCTGACACAAAAAAGCAGACTGATGTTTCACAGTCAAATTTTTTTTTTTTTAAATTTACACTACTGTTACACCAGATATGAGTGGAGGCACTGGGCAAGTGGGCACAGTATACGCTATGAGCCTGGCACACACGCTGGCAGGCAGGCAACTGCAATTAGATTACACTAGCAGACTGATGTTTCACAGTCGAAAAAGTTTTTTTTAAAAATTTACACTACTGTTACACCAGATATGAGTGGTGGCACTGGGCAAGTGGGCCTGGCACACACGCTGGCAGGCAGGCAACTGCAATTAGATTACACAAGCAGACTGATGTTTCACAGTCAAAAAAGTTTTTTTTTTTAAATTTACACTACTGTTAAACAAGATATGAGTGGTGGCACTGGGCAAGTGTGCACAGAATACGCTGTGAGCCTGACACAAAAAGCAGACTGATATTTCACAGTCCAAAAAGTTTTTATTTTTTTAAATGTACACTTACACTACTATTAAACAAGATATTAGTGGTGGCACTGGGCAAGTGGGCACAGTATATGCCATGAGCCTGACACAAAAAGAAGACTGACGTTTCACAGTCCAAAAAGATATTTTTGTTTTAAATGTACACTTAGACTACTATTAAACAAGATATGAGTGGTGGCACTGGGCAAGTGGGCACAGTATACACTGTGAGCCTGACACAATAAAGCAGACTGATGTTTCACAGTCCAAATTTTTTTTTTTTTAATTTTTACTTACACTACTATTAAACAAGGTATGAGTGGTGGCACTGGGCAAGTGGGCACAGTATACGCGGTGAGCCTGACACAAAAAAGCAGACTGATGTTTCACAGTCCAAAATGGATTTGTTTTTTTAAATGTACACTTACACTACTATTAAACAAGATATGAGTGGTGCCACTGGGCAAGTGGGCATAGTATACGCTGTGAGCCTGACACAAAAAAACAGACTGATGTTTCACAGTCCAAAAAGTTGTTTTTTTTTAAATGTACACTTACACTACTATTAAACAAGAAATGAGTGGTGCCACTGGGCAAGTGGGCACAGTATACGCTGTGAGCCTGACACAAAAAAGCAGACTGATGTTTCACAGTCAATTTTTTTTTTTTAAATTTACACTACTGTTACACCAGATATGAGTGGTGGCACTGGGCAAGTGGGCAGAGTATACGCTGTGAGCCTGGCACACACGCTGGCAGGCAGGCAACTTCAATTAGATTACACTAGCAGACTGATGTTTCACAGTCGAAAAAGTTTTTTTTTAAAATTTACACTACTGTTACACCAGATATGAGTGGTGGCACTGGGCAAGTGGGCCTGGCACACATGCTGGCAGGCAGGCATTCAACTGCAAATAGATTACACAATCAGACTGATGTTTCACAGTCAAAAAAGTTTTTTTTTTTAAATTTACACTACTGTTAAACAAGATATGAGTGGTGGCACTGGGCAAGTGGGCACAGTATACGCTGTGAGCCTGACACAAAAAAGCAGGCTGAGGTTTCACAGTCCAAAATGGTTTTGTTTTTTTAAATCTACACTTACACTACTATTAAACAAGATATGAGTGGTGCCACTGGGCAAGTGGGCACAGTATACGCTGTGAGCCTGACACAAAAAACAGACTGATGTTTCACAGTCCAAAAAGTTTTTTTTTTTTAAATGTACACTTACACTACTATTAAACAAGAAATGAGTGGTGCCACTGGGCAAGTGGGCACAGTATACGCTGTGAGCCTGACACAAAAAAGCAGACTGATGTTTCACAGTCAAATTTTTTTTTTTTTAAATTTACACGACTGTTACACCAGATATGAGTGGAGGCACTGGGCAAGTGGGCACAGTATACGCTATGAGCCTGGCACACACGCTGGCAGGCAGGCAACTGCAATTAGATTACACTAGCAGACTGATGTTTCACAGTCGAAAAAGTTTTTTTTAAAAATTTACACTACTGTTACACCAGATATGAGTGGTGGCACTGGGCAAGTGGGCCTGGCACACACGCTGGCAGGCAGGCAACTGCAATTAGATTACACAAGCAGACTGATGTTTCACAGTCAAAAAAGTTTTTTTTTTTAAATTTACACTACTGTTAAACAAGATATGAGTGGTGGCACTGGGCAAGTGTGCACAGAATACGCTGTGAGCCTGACACAAAAAGCAGACTGATATTTCATAGTCCAAAAAGTTTTTATTTTTTTAAATGTACACTTACACTACTATTAAACAAGATATTAGTGGTGGCACTGGGCAAGTGGGCACAGTATATGCCATGAGCCTGACACAAAAAGAAGACTGACGTTTCACAGTCCAAAAAGATATTTTTGTTTTAAATGTACACTTAGACTACTATTAAACAAGATATGAGTGGTGGCACTGGGCAAGTGGGCACAGTATACACTGTGAGCCTGACACAAAAAAGCAGACTGATGTTTCACAGTCCAAATTTTTTTTTTTTTAATTTTTACTTACACTACTATTAAACAAGGTATGAGTGGTGGCACTGGGCAAGTGGGCACAGTATACGCGGTGAGCCTGACACAAAAAAGCAGACTGATGTTTCACAGTCCAAAATGGATTTGTTTTTTTAAATGTACACTTACACTACTATTAAACAAGATATGAGTGGTGCCACTGGGCAAGTGGGCATAGTATACGCTGTGAGCCTGACACAAAAAAACAGACTGATGTTTCACAGTCCAAAAAGTTTTTTTTTTTTAAATGTACACTTACACTACTATTAAACAAGAAATGAGTGGTGCCACTGGGCAAGTGGGCACAGTATACGCTGTGAGCCTGACACAAAAAAGCAGACTGATGTTTCACAGTCAATTTTTTTTTTTTTAAATTTACACTACTGTTACACCAGATATGAGTGGTGGCACTGGGCAAGTGGGCAGAGTATACGCTGTGAGCCTGGCACACACGCTGGCAGGCAGGCAACTTCAATTAGATTACACTAGCAGACTGATGTTTCACAGTCGAAAAAGTTTTTTTTTTAAATTTACACTACTGTTACACCAGATATGAGTGGTGGCACTGGGCAAGTGGGCCTGGCACACATGCTGGCAGGCAGGCATTCAACTGCAAATAGATTACACAATCAGACTGATGTTTCACAGTCAAAAAAGTTTTTTTTTTTAAATTTACACTACTGTTAAACAAGATATGAGTGGTGGCACTGGGCAAGTGGGCACAGTATACGCTGTGAGCCTGACACAAAAAAGCAGGCTGAGGTTTCACAGTCAAATTTTTTTTTTTTTAAATTTACACTACTGTTACACCAGATATGAGTGGAGGCACTGGGCAAGTGGGCACAGTATACGCTATGAGCCTGGCACACACGCTGGCAGGCAGGCAACTGCAATTAGATTACACTAGCAGACTGATGTTTCACAGTCGAAAAAGTTTTTTTTTAAAATTTACACTACTGTTACACCAGATATGAGTGGTGGCACTGGGCAAGTGGGCCTGGCACACACGCTGGCAGGCAGGCAACTGCAATTAGATTACACAAGCAGACTGATGTTTCACAGTCAAAAAAGTTTTTTTTTTTAAATTTACACTACTGTTAAACAAGATATGAGTGGTGGCACTGGGCAAGTGTGCACAGAATACGCTGTGAGCCTGACACAAAAAGCAGACTGATATTTCACAGTCCAAAAAGTTTTTATTTTTTTAAATGTACACTTACACTACTATTAAACAAGATATTAGTGGTGGCACTGGGCAAGTGGGCACAGTATATGCCATGAGCCTGACACAAAAAGAAGACTGACGTTTCACAGTCCAAAAAGATATTTTTGTTTTAAATGTACACTTAGACTACTATTAAACAAGATATGAGTGGTGGCACTGGGCAAGTGGGCACAGTATACACTGTGAGCCTGACACAAAAAAGCAGACTGATGTTTCACAGTCCAAAATTTTTTTTTTTTAATTTTTACTTACACTACTATTAAACAAGGTATGAGTGGTGGCACTGGGCAAGTGGGCACAGTATACGCGGTGAGCCTGACACAAAAAAGCAGACTGATGTTTCACAGTCCAAAATGGATTTGTTTTTTTAAATGTACACTTACACTACTATTAAACAAGATATGAGTGGTGCCACTGGGCAAGTGGGCATAGTATACGCTGTGAGCCTGACACAAAAAACCAGACTGATGTTTCACAGTCCAAAAAGTTTTTTTTTTTTAAATGTACACTTACACTACTATTAAACAAGAAATGAGTGGTGCCACTGGGCAAGTGGGCACAGTATACGCTGTGAGCCTGACACAAAAAAGCAGACTGATGTTTCACAGTCAATTTTTTTTTTTTTAAATTTACACTACTGTTACACCAGATATGAGTGGTGGCACTGGGCAAGTGGGCAGAGTATACGCTGTGAGCCTGGCACACACGCTGGCAGGCAGGCAACTTCAATTAGATTACACTAGCAGACTGATGTTTCACAGTCGAAAAAGTTTTTTTTTAAAATTTACACTACTGTTACACCAGATATGAGTGGTGGCACTGGGCAAGTGGGCCTGGCACACATGCTGGCAGGCAGGCAACTGCAATTAGATTACACAAGCAGACTGATGTTTCACAGTCAAAAAAGTTTTTTTTTTTAAATTTACACTACTGTTAAACAAGATATGGGTGGTGGCACTGGGCAAGTGGGCACAGTATACGCTGTGAGCCTGACACAAAAAAGCAGACTGAGGTTTCACAGTCCAAAATGGTTTTGTTTTTTTAAACCTAAACTTACACTACTATTAAACAAGATATGAGTGGTGCCACTGGGCAAGTGGGCACAGTATACGCTGTGAGCCTGACACAAAAAACAGACTGATGTTTCACAGTCCAAAAAGTTTTTTTTTTTAAATGTACACTTACACTACTATTAAACAAGAAATGAATGGTGCCACTGGGCAAGTGGGCACAGTATACGCTGTGAGCCTGACACAAAAAAGCAGACTGATGTTTCACAGTCAACTGTTACACCAGATATGAGTGGTGGCACTGGGCAAGTGGGCACAGTATATGCTGTGAGCCTGGCACACACGCTGGCAGGCAGGCAACTGCAATTAGATTACACTAGCAGACTGATGTTTCACAGTCGAAAAAGTTTTTTTAAAAAATTTACACTACTGTTACACCAGATATGAGTGGTGGCACTGGGCAAGTGAGCCTGGCACACACGCTGGCAGGCAGGCAACTGCAATTAGATTACACAAGCAGACTGATGTTTCACAGTCCAAAAAGTTTTTTTTTTTAAATGTACACTTACACTACTATTAAACAAGATATGAGTGGTGCCACTGGGCAAGTGGGCACAGTATACGCTGTGAGCCTGGCACACACACTGGCAGGCAGGCAACTGCAATTAGATTATACTAGCAGACTGATGTTTCACTGTCGAAAACATTTTTTTTTTAAATATACACTACTGTTACACCAGATATGAATGGTGGCACTGGGCAAGTGGGCCTGGCACACACGCTGGAAGGCAGGCAACTGCAATTAGATTACACAAGCAGACTGATGTTTCACTGTCAAAAAAGTTTTTTTTTTTTAAATATACACTACTGTTACACCAGATATGAGTGGTGGGACTGGGCAAGTGGGCCTGGCACACACGCTGGCAGGCAGGCAACTGCAATTAGATTACACTAGCAGACTGATGTTTCACAGTCAAAAAAGTTTTTTTTTTTAAATTAACACTACTGTTACACCAGATATAAGTGGTGGCACTGGGCAAGTGGGCATGGCACACACGCTGGCAGGCAGGCAACTGCAATCAGATTACACTAGCCGACTTATGTTTTACAGTCAAAAAAGTTGTTTTTTTTAAAATTTACACTACTGTTACACCAGATATGAGTGGTGGCACTGGGCAAGTGGGCACAGTATACACTGTGAGCCTGGCACACACGCTGGCAGGCAGGCAACTGCAATTAGATTACACAAGCAGACTGATGTTTCACAGTCAAAAAAGTTTTTTATTTTTAAATTTACACCATTGTTACAGCAGATATGAGTGGTGGCACGCTGGCAGGCAGGCAACTGCAATTAGATTACACTAGCAGACTGATGATCTGGGAGGGTCTGGGAGGGAGGGTCTGCTGCTGATTGGCTGGAATGTGCCTGCAGACTGTGAGATACAGGGTCAAAGTTTACTCAATGATGACGAATAGGGGGCGGATTGCATATGTTCGCCCACCGTTGCGAACGCAAACAAGCTATGTTCGCCGGGAACTATTTGCCGGCGAACTATTCGCTACATCACTAGATAACACCATTAGAGCACATTATGTCATAAGCTAACAAAATAGACCTTAAATTGATTCTGGTGGCGATGGACACCGAAAAGGCATTTGATCGCACCAGCTGGCTGTTTTTGCGACAAACATTGGAAGCATTTGACTTTGGCCCTTTAATTATTAAAAGAATATTTAACTTGTACTTGTCCCCTATGGCAAGAATCAGAGTTAACGGCACATTATCAAACTCATTTCAAATTAATAATGGCACACGTCAGGGATGCCCACTTTCCCCTACATTATTCATTCTCACTATGGAAGTACTAGTGACACATATAAGACAGAACTAGGCTATTAAAGGGGTACAAATAGGACCAAACAATTATAAGATTGCAATGTACGCAGATGGCATGATTTTGTCACTGTCTTCTCCTGAAACATCTCTCCCTGCGGCACTAGAGAAAATATCTACCTTTGGTGCTTACTCCTCATTAGTGATTAATACCACAAAATCGGAAATTATGAATATAAATGTATCACATACAGCTTTCCAATCGTTAAAACAAGCATGTCCACTTCATCATCAGAAGGAAGCAATTAAATATTTGGGAATATATCTGTCCCCAATACACACACAACCTTTGAAAAAAATTATGGTGTCTTATTAAAAACAACACAAAACAATTTCCAAACCTGGAATGATAAACATATATCTTGGTGGGGTAGGATACAAGCAGTGAAGATGACGACACTACCTAGAATAATATATACCCTACAGGCACTACCTATACCCTTACCAAAGAAATATCTAGGAAAACTACAGCTGACGATAAACACGTATATTTGGGGCAATAAGAAACCTAGGATAAACAGTAACACACTACATAGACAGGCAGACATGGGCGGGATGGGTGTACCGAATGTTACTCTGTACTATAAAGCTATAATTTTACAGTGAATAATGGACTGGCATCATTCCCAAACCTCAAAAGCTTGGGTCTCAATAGACTCACACATCCTTCAGACTCCTTCCGTGGGAGCATTGTGTTGGGTGGCAAAGGATAGAAGACCGATAACATGTAAGCTACTAGAGGCACATCAATACATATTCACAGAATGGGATCAAATCATTACAAACATCAAGGGTATTTCGACAAGAACTTTCCCACTATTACCTATTCCTAGAAATGCTGAGCTCACAGGGCAAAACACATACTATGACTGAGTGGGGTTATACTATACCCCTATATAATCTTTTAGATAAGGGGAAACTGAAGGCTAGGGAGGGATTGAGAGATACAGCTGGCAAACACTATGCCTCATGGTTAAAATATGCCCAACTCCAACACTTAATGGCCTCTTCCCCACATAAACAGAACCTGACCCAACCACTTACCACTTTTGAGGTGCTTTGCGCTAGAGAAACAATTATACCAAAATCCTTATCATTGGCCAACAAGATTTTAAAAGAGAATTTGTACCAGGGGATGCCTGTATATACCCAGAAATGGCATTTAGACTTAAAAGAGACTATTCCAGAAAAAGCATGGAAAATAATTTTTAAACTCTCTGGGAACTCGTCAGTTTCACTGCAAATATTGGAATTGAACCATAAAATCCTTTATCAATGGTATCTAACACCGACTAGAATAGCTAAAATTTATAGAACAGCATCCAGCATGTGCTGGAGAGGATGTGGGGCTAGGGTCACGTTTTTCCATAAGTGGTGGACCTGTCCAGTGGTCAGAACGCTCTGGGAGTCTATGGAAACGTATTTTAAATCGCTTCTCTCTGAGGCATTCACACTCAGCCCCAGGATGGCTTTATTGAATGATGCAGCCACAGCACAGTGTAAAATAAGATCTAGACTGGTACAATTTGGTGTTAATGGGGCTAAATCATTTATAGCAAAAAATTGGAAAACTGTAAAAATGCCAGATAAAACAGCATGGATGAAAAGAACTGATGAGTTACTTATGTTGGAGGAATATGGTTATAGGAGACGAAATCAGATGGAATTTTTTCTGAATGTTAAACTATATTGGGAACAGAGGCAAGTAGATAAAACAAATCCTCCCTCCTCTGTAGTATAGTGGTTAATAGGTAAATAGATACACTGGGGTCATGTGGAGGAGATTGTGGATCAGAGTGGATGTGTCTTTCTTTTCTTCCCTTTCTCTTGCCAACTCCCCCCCTAACTAGAATGGTCGTACTAACATTGGGTGTACTGGGCAGAGTCACAGTAGTCAGAGTTACTTGTGGTTTCTTGTTTTACTTTTAAGTGATTGATGCACATTAACGCACTCGGCGGTAATAGTTTGGACACTAGCGAGTAGGAGAGGAATGAATCCTACTGGTGAGAACTTTTATTGTAATAGAACCCGATTCTAAGTATGTAATTTTCATGTGATCCTAAGTATGTAACAATATTACGCTGAATTATTCTCAATAAAGCTTGTTTGAAAATAAATTAAAAAAAAAATATAATGTATTTGTTGTACAACAGTCACAACAGTAACACATAAGTTAAAGGGACATTTAACACTTTGAGATGGAAATATAAAATGATAAATTTTATATAATAAAACAACTCTGCAATATACTTTCATTATTTATTTTGTCCTCTTTGCCTGTAATTCCATTCTGAAATTGTAAGCTTTTCAGTCCCTGTTAGAAATGGAAGTGCAGAACACTGTTAAATCCAGCACAACCATTGGCTGCACACTCTAGTGACCTATTTATAATGGTCCCTAATTGGCCACAGCAGAGAAGGTAACACAAGTTACAACATGGCAGCTCCCAGTGTTTTATAGACACTAAAACTTTAAACTTATTTTGTCACTTTTTAAACAACTAATGAAACTTTAAAAAATGCATCTACATGTTAGTCATGGTTTAATCTTTTCTTTGAATGCATCATTCTATCTAGCATGTATTAAGTGTTTTTTTTTTAAATATTTTTTTTTTATTGAAGTTAAAGCATAAGTCATTACAACAAAAACAAAAACTCGCCCTAAAGCCAAAGTTACAACAAAGTCAATAATACATTGTTTATATAAAGGCGCTATTAAATAAGCAATATGCATATATATTTCAAGTCTGGATATTAGAATATACAGTATCTTAGGCGAGGTGAATTAGAACTTCATTTTGTATTATCAGCGTATGAGCTCCACAATCTAATAGTATATTACCTAAGACCAACATATTACTTGTGGAGATTTATTATGACTATCAGCCACTCTTGGGCCGAGCTATACAGGGGGGAGGGGGATATTCAGCGGGTAAGCACCGCTATGTTTATAGGATAAGAAGGTGGGAGGGGGGAGAGGGGGGGCGGAGCCTAATATAATTGCGGGTAACTTAGGGTGTCTGGGGTGATATGGAAGCCTGACATATAAATATGGGAATAGAAGCGCCTCTAAGTTAAGAGGGGTTGTTAAAATTCACATTTTCAGCTGTGAGCTTAAAGATCACAAATATCAACTGGATATGTGCTTTATAGTTAAGGTTGGTGCAGCAATTTGTTAGCCGCTATCTAACATTATACAGTAAGTCCCTATAGTAAAGGGAAAATTATTGCTTATACGTGAAAATATTAGGACTTACAACTGTTAAGGGATCTTAAAAACAGTAGAAACATACAGAGGCCTAGGAGCATAAAAATTACAGTTAGTATTTTGCCATTATAATTTGCACTGAATTCCCATGAACATTAAATAGGTTAGGGTTCTAGATAACTGTCATACTCAACATGTCTAGGCTAATTGCAGACGAACAAACACCCAGTTATATTAACAAACCAATAATATAAGCCATCTTAGATAGATATTAAGCTAGAGTTTACATTAATGCAACACATCTTGATCTAGTTCGAGTCTTTCTTGTACCTTCAAAATAAAGTAGGAGACTAATAAGGATCCTCACTAAAATAAATGGTCACTTTTAGACCCATATAAACCTATAAGGGCAAGTAGTAGGCATAGTACGGATAAGCTAACAAAATGGGATGAAGTAATTATAGTTTGTAAAAATAAGTTCCCTATTCTACAATATATAACTCTCTCTAGAACCTTATGGAGATTGAGGTATTAAATATAGAGGTAGGAAAAGGTATAAGACATAAAGGGCCCCTCTCTGTTCCTGTAGGAAAAAATAGGGCAAAACTATGTAATATATCTGTTATTAAATTATTTAATGGGTGGTATTATAAGAGAGATATTCCCTATTTCATTTGCATACATTAGTATTAGTAATGACAAGAATACCACCAAACCTCATAAAGACGTTAACTCTAGCAGTTAGTCAAGGTAACATAAAGTGTTAACCCCTAACCTTAGAGGGGCATTACAGTACAGCATTATTTAGGGTTAATTCTAGGCCATGTTGAGAGCAAACTGACCCTATCTTGACATTTTACATCTTCTATACACAAAGAGGACAATTAGGGCTGTGAGACCCAGAGCATATTAGCTGAATAGCGCCACAGATGGCCAAACAAATGGGTAACTAAAGGAAAAGCTAGTAATTACTGGAGAATTACATAGGTATCTTAAGTGAATATATAACTGATTAAAACTTTTGTGTACTAGGAACAAAACAATCATAAACATTAACATTCTGTGTTCCTGTAGTGTAGTTACACTTTGGAGGTAACAGTCCAGCAATTGCAGCAGATCTTAATGCTATTTGAGTGTATGGGTGAAACCCCTGGGATAGTTAGAGTTTATGAACCAGTCCAGGGCCGGGGAGAGGAGAAAACGTAATCCGGAGTAAATGACATGGCTCTAACTGTAATTTTGTGTTTGTCCCACCTCAGTGATAAATCTAGGATGGCTAAGAGACTCATTGATGTCTGTGTCCAAAGTTTATCGGCAAAGGAGCTTGGGCAGGAGCATATCCTATGTAAGTCTGGTCTCATGCCCAACTAAAGCTAAGAACACCAAATTAGCCAACATCTAGACGTATAAAACTCACATACTGCTTGGCGATCTGGAGGCCCACAACACTCTGCTGTAGTTTCGGCCCCGGGAGAAGTATTTTGTGAGCTAGTGTTAAAGCTGAAATCGCGGGAAATCCCGCTATAATCTGAGGGCACAAAAGAGTTCACGGATCTTCAAATTAGCCCCTCCGGTAGGCAGCCTGTGGTTAGGCCAAAATAAAAAGTAGAAAGTTTACCTCCCGGATCAAAGGTGCTCCTTAGCCATCTAGTTGGGATCATATAAATCAGCCATCGGATTCTCTGTCTCAAACTCAGAGCGTGCGCTAGTGGATTAAGCGCAGGTAGAAAGCAGTGTAATCCCCAATTATGTTTAAGCGGCACCAGATGGGTAGGTGGCCCGCAATCTCCCTGTATGGAAGCTATATGGCAGATGCAGGGGCCAATGGCCTCCGGGCTATCCTCACCTCCGCACCAGGTCGTCTCATTCGGTGAGCGAGGGGACTCTTCTATTTGCCCCCAATACTTCTCTGCGGTGTCTGCAATCCCTACTATGCTGGATGTTGGCGCTATTAGGCTACCCAGGCAGGGAGGGTGAAGGAGTAAGGAGCGCTGTTGCTCCGCGGCCTGTAAGTGTCTCGCTGACATAGACACAGCTGCCTCTATTTGGACCAGGTCGGCTAGGTATGTTTGTGGCGGATCCATGCCAGGTAGAATTGTAGCTGGATGTCGACTGGCTTGCTTGTCTTGGAGTGCCTCAGATGAGTGTAGAGTAGATGACAAGTCAGCCATGTGGGCGTCATGTCTGAGTAGGTGAGCAGCGCCATCTTGGCTGCGGAGCTCCACAATGCTGGCTCTTAGACTTCCAAAATGATTGTTAGCTTTAACAATCAGTTCCTGTAGGGCAGAAATGAGGTGTGTAGAAGGTTCTCCCATCCTAAGAGCTTGATAGATAAGGTGTTCAAGTTCTTAAAGTACCATAAATAGCGATTTTAATACCCAGATCTCAGGAGCACAGTAAAAACACGTCTTTTCTCTGTGACAGTTGGCTCCGCCCCCCCATGTATTAAGTGTTTAATGTCCCTTTAAGTAAGCTTTATTATATTATTTTATATTTATAATAATATAAGAAGTGTAAAGTATATTAGTAACTTTAATTTATTTAACATAATACTAAATGTACTAGTGTATTACTACTACTACTTAGTGCCAGATTACGAGTGTAGCGCTATCTTAATGTGCACCTGTAAAGGTTCAAATTTGCCCTTTAACAGACGCACATTAAATAACCAGCCATTACAAGTGGCTGGTTAATGCTACTGCCAGCTCGCAGTTTCACTTTGTGCTAAGTGCAATGAACCAGAGATCAGACCTCTAGGTAAATATAAAAAGTGGCCCCAATCGCCCCCAAAATAAAGAGTTGTTTAAAATAAAAAAAAAAAATCTGAGCTTTTTATATTTTTTAAACTGTGCGAAGCAGTTATAGCCTGACTAAATTGAGGGGAAGTGGGGTGTTTGAAAAATGTATGCCACCTAAAGTGCCTTTACATAGAGGTCAATAGGGGACTGTGTTTTCACTGTGTATATATATATATATATGCTTATATACATACAGTATATATATTATGTGTTTATATGTGAATATACACATACAAACGCATAAATATATATGTATTTAAGCATATATATACATATATATATATTTTATTACTGCCCAACGCTCCGCAATTTTGCCGCGACTGCTGGCATGAAAACAGCGCTCCCATTGGAGCCTATAGAAGCACGCTCTTGTGAGTGCTTGACTTCCAGGTGCAATACCTGTAATAACAGCACACATTAGCCGTGTGCTGGTATTACTAAGTGGAGTGCAAATACTGTGCTTGCGTAATCGCGATATTGCGCTCCACTCATAATCTAGCCCTTAATTTAATAAGTAAGTAGGCCCAAATTATTTTTTTTAAAGCTTAAGTTTTACAGTACAGTGTTTTTTATTTAGTGAACCTAACTTTTATAAAGAGAAATTAGAGTATAATAAAAACAAAATCAGTTTTGTTAGTTAAAGAAAATAAAATGTAATTATTAAAGAGCAGCAAGCAAGCATAATATAATTTGATTTAAATAATGAACTACTACTAGTTGTGATGTGACTATGTGCACACTAGTGTACTGAGGGCACAATCAAAATATATTAAAATAAATAAAGCTAAGTGAAGTAGCAGACTAGAGAGAGTAAACTTAATCTTACTTAGGGCCCAATAATCTAAACCTTGCAAGTTCAGACGTGGTTTAGACCCCACATTGTCAAGTTATTCTTGACCCTCTCCAATAAATACACAACTCTCCAACTTAGGTATGAAAAGGCGCTTGCCCTTATTCTCCACATAATCCCCGCCACCCTGGGAGAGGGCACATCCTCAATAACTCCTCCCCTATTAGCCTAACAAGGGGTACACTTCAATTCCTCCCAGACATAAGTCTCTATAGATTATAACAAGCACCCCACCAAAGCTGCGACTTTGTGATCCACCAACCATTATCTCAGCAAATAGGGAGGGAGGGTGGTAACTTAGTCTGCCAGATCAAAGAGGCACATGACTTCCTTTACAGGGCTTATAAGCCCTTAGATAAGAACCCACCCCTTGCCCTAAATTTCACCTAATTCCTTCCCAGTGGGTTCAAATGACCCTCCTTTCCATGCTATCATCCGGGCTCTTCCTTTCTTGCTGATCCTCGCAAGCACAGCCCTGGTGGAATTATCGGATAAAAGGGGCAGTCCCTGCGAGTGGCGAGATGTATCCTATTAAAAGTAATGGAACTCGCTGGAAAGGGACACTTCTCTCCATGGAGTGAAGTTAGCAGTGAGCGGAGACACTTTAAAAATTAAATCCTGCAGCCTATGTAAATCACATTATGCTGCTTTCTGCGTATAGCATCTTACAATCGACAATATTTTTGTATGTATGTGTTTTTCTATTAGGGTTATAAGTATTTTAAAGGGACACTAAACCCCAATGTTTCCTTCCAAACCCCCTCTTATTAAAAATATGTATGTTAAATACATTTTAAAAAGTAAAATACCAAGCAGTTCATTTTACTACATACATATACCGTGACATGTAATCTTGCATCAACTATTTCTTTTTGGTTTTTCTCATAAACAGAAATGCACAGAATGAAGCCTGCCAACAGGGTTTCTGCTCCCTAAAAGCTCAGACCTGCTTCTTCCACAGGTACCACAGCAGTCACATCCACAACAACATCAGCCCCCACTACAGTCATAGCCAGTACCACATCAGTAATACTGGAGCGACCCTCTGCCATTGCCACAAGTACTAGAAGAGGCTGAGGTTTTTTTTCTACTATCTATGACCAGCAGTGTTTGCGGTGGCCTCACCCCACCACCCAAAATGTTGCCTTTCTTTTTTCAGCCATAGCCACCAGCACAGACTACTAGTGGAAAAACTGGGCATCAGTTACAATTGTTTGGGTAAGGGCCTGAGGCCACTGTTTCATGTAAATAATTTGTGACTGACCAACTTAAAAGTAGCAGCAAAAGTACCATCAGCATTGCTACTGCAAAAACTACCTGATGTGTCCATAGCCTCCTCCACTTCCTTCACCACTGCCTCCAGTGCCAAGGTCAGCAGCAGTCCCCTCTTGTTCCAAGAAAGTATTCCCTATGGACATCCTTGAGGCCAAAATGGCTACTACCAGCAGCAGCACTGTACACTGTCTCTCCTCAGCCATCACTATCTCCTTCTCCTGGTAGTTCTTCTGGAGCTATGCCAAGTCCAGGACACCATGGTGACAGCCCAGAACAAGTTCCACTTCCTTCCCTTGCAAGTGCTAGGCCTAGTGTTCCTGCTACCACTACTACATGTGCCTCTACCACCACCACTACTACTACAGCAGAAGTTGCAGTATAGGCCATGCAAGGCAGGAGCAGAGCAGCAACTTCCCTCTACCTCATGGAGTGCAGCAGTTTGGAGCACCATGGGAATTTTTGGGAACACTTTGACAATTTGGGAGATGAGAGATGTGCTAGGTGCAAACTGTGCAGCAAAGAAGTTAGCCATGGTAAAGTGTTGGAACATTTAACAAACTCAGGGATGAACCAACAATTACGTTCACACTATATGGGTGTCTTTCTTGGTGAGCAGAGAAGCAGCACCCCAATATTTGAATTGAGCTCTAGTGTTAGCAGTACCAGCCAGTACAGAAGACAAGCTTCAACATCCACTGGCCTCCCAAGAGCAGTGTCAGAGAGAATGACAGGTCAGGACTGTTGTTGGCAGCAGACCACCCTTGAGAAATTTGCTGGTTTCCATTCAAAGGGTATGTCAAAACAACAGTCTAATAAGGTGACACAACTTATTGGACAGTTTATTGCTGTAGGAGGTGCTTGCTTTTAGATTCCCTAAACCCACAATACCTTCTGCCATCTTAAACCACCTTTAACAGGAATGTGGTACCTTTCGCAAGCATAACATTTGCGCTCCACTCGTAATATCAGCACACCCAATTGTGCGCTGATTTTAGAAGTGGCCCGCAGTGCAACCTCTGGTTAATTTTCTGAGTGCTAATTTTAATGGAAGGTTATTTATCGCGCACCCGCCATTGTGCGAATTTGCCTATTTTCGGGCACGAGATAAATTACCGGTCCACTTTTAATCTAGCCTTTAAAAAGCTATAGCTTGATTATAGCTTCAGATAAAGGAAAAATTGAGAGAATGTGCAGTGTAGCATAAAATTACAGCATTTTGTTGGAAAAAAACTTTCAGAAAAACTGAATTGAATAATGAATTTCGGACTAAATAAAAAATTTTACATTTTAAAAAATGAATGATTTGTGGAAACAATTTTTTTCCCATGCACATCTATGATATACATCAATATTATTTTTATTTTTGCCCTGATAACCATTCTTTAAAATTGAAGCAAATTTAATTTGTTTGATCAGCTGAAGCTGAAGGGGTGTCAGGAATACACTTTCCTTCGCGTCAATAGAGTGGGAGGTTTGGTTTGTACCAATGACATTATTACAAAAAAGTATAATGTCCAGCACTGGTATAGCAAATACTGGGGCGCAAAGTTGCTTTAGGGTTCTGCACCAAATATCCCAAGTAAAAGTATCTACAAAAAAATGTAGCAGCAGCACACCAAATTATTAAAATCCTGATATATTTATTAAGCATCAAGGAGACAGGCAGCAACATTCCGGGTTACATGTCCTTGATCATGCTATACTATAATGACTGGACATTATTACATGGATGTTAAACTGAAATAATAATAATTAGAACATGTTTATAAGTAGTAATAAAAATTGCAATACATTTATTTATTTTAGCTAGTTTTCTTGTAATTTAACATATAAAAAATGGGGTTTTGCACATTTCCTTCAAATTCCTGCTTTGAAAGCTAAGTTCCAAAATTGCAACAACCATGATGAAAGGGAGGTGCATGAAATCAAATGTATTTAGGGCCAGATTACATGTAGAGCGCTATTAACTCTCCACCTTGAGCATTAACTGAGCTAGAAGTAATCTTTTTGCACATGTTGGGTTGCACTCGTATTAAGTTGAAAGCTTGCATGCTTACCCTACGAGCGTAAAATGCCGAACTTACAATATTGTGCGTGTGATAGCCTATTCCCCCATAGAAGTCAATGAGGCAGGAAAAGCTTCATGATATTTACATATTTAAATGCATCACATCACTGTGTTTTTAACAAAATTAATAACAAGTAATCATATTTCAAAAAGATTTCAGCTGTGTTCTAGCAGTCTGTACTTGTACTTTCACCTTGAATAGTACAGATAAAATTATTGCAGTCTTAACACCCTATATGTTGGAATATGTCTTTCTTATTGGCTACTTGTTTATTGGCAACTTGTTTTTGTTTCTGTGTATGCCTAAGAAACATACAAAATACTTCTCCCATGAATTTGAAAGGAAAATACCCAAATGTGGAATAACTTGAAAGCGATTTCCGCAGTAGCTACATTCCATTGTAGAGGAACTTTAAGCAGCCAATCTAGGTCCATGTCCTGGGACTTACAAGGGAATGTGCATATGGCAAATGAAGGAACATGTGACTCTGATTTCTCCTCAGTTTAAAGAAGCTTACTATGAAATCATCAAAATAATGAGATTATCTTGAAATCCCACAATATCATAGTAAAGGAAGTGTGAATTCAGCACTCGTGATGCTGATAGGTGGGGGTTTTCACCATGCAGATGACAGTGAAAAGTAAAAGAAAAACTGTTCACAGAGCACTTACTCTGGTGAGCTGAATACATTTGTGGTAAAATATCTTCATTTTTTGTTCATGTGACATTTTCTAGCCATAGATATACTGCATTACTTTCATATGACCTAGCATTTTTGTAACATGTCCCTTTTTTTGCTGTTATATTTTGGGATTTTAAATCAGAAAAGTAAAAAGTCATATTATTTAAGTAAAAACACTGTCTTTAATTATTTGAGACCCATTTATCAAACTGGATAGACAAGGTTCCAGACCAAGAACCTGTCCACCTGGCATTACAAGAGTAGGGCTTGTAAATCATCCCTCTGTCAAAACTTGAGATGATAGAGAGATTAACCTGCTGCTACTTAACTAGCATTGTAAACTATTTTGCACAAACCTGCACTGTTGGGGCTCCAATGCTGCATCTGTAGTTTCACAAATTTAAAGGGACATGATACCGAACTGTTGAAGCACTTGAAAGCGATGCAACATAGCTGTAAAAAGATGAATAGAAAATATCACCGGAACATCTGTATATAAAAAAGAAGATATTTTTTCTGAAAATGTCCTCAGTATCCACATCCCATTTTAATGGAACTTTAAGCAGCCAATCAGGATGCTAGTCCCAGGACTTGCAAGGAAGCGTCCATCTGGCATGTGCAGGCACAGTCAAGTTATTTCCCTCCTAATTTTAAGACATTTAATTAAAGGGACATGAAACCCAATTTTTTTCTTTCATTATTTAGAAAGATCATGCAATTTTACAACAACTTTCCAATTTACTTATATTATCTAATTTGCTTTATTCTCTTGATATCCTTTGTTTAAAAGCATATCTAAATAGGCTCAGTAGCTGCTGATTGGCAGCAGCACATAGATGCCTTGTGTGATTGGCACACCCATGTGCATAGCTATTTTTTGCGACAAAGGATATCTAAAGAATGAAGCAAATTAGATAATCGAAGTAAATTGGAATTTTGTTTAAAATTGTATTCCCTCTCTGAATAAAATATTTTTTTTTATTTCCTGTCCCTTTAAGGAAGTGAAATCTCATGAGATCACAGTAAAACAAAGTGTGACATCAGCACTAATGATGCTGATTTGCTGTTTTTTGGTTTTTACAACATGCAGCTAGCAGTAGCACTTACTATTGTGAGCTGAAGACATTATGCTGTAAAATATCTTCCATTTTTACATAGAGATGTTTATATGATATTTTCTTGACAACTTTGACAGTTACAATGCATCACTTTCAAGTGATTTAGTATATGAGTATGATGTCCCATTAAGTAAAATTAGAAAATGTCTTGCATTATAGGCAATATTTATACAAGTTAAACATCAACTGCACCAGTCACCAAGGTGGGCAACTTTCTAACACATGGCGGTCACAGATCAATATTTTAGAAGCTTTAAGCGCCACATATTAATGTATGGATATTAAACACACAAATAATATTTATTCTAAAAATGTCTTCAGCCACAGAGCTAGATTTAAAGGGACACTGAACCCAATTTTTTTATTTTGCGATTCAGATAGAGCATGACATTTTAAGCAACTTTCTAATTTACTCGTATTATCAAATTTTCTTCATTCTCTTGGTATCTTTATTTGAAATGCAAGAATGTAAGTTTAGATGTCGGCCCATTTTTGATGAACAACCTGGGTTGTCCTTGCTGATTGGTTGATACATTCATCCACCAATAAAAAAAGTGCTGTCCAGAGAACTGAACAAAAAAAAAAAAAAAAAAAAAAAAAAGCTTAGATGCCTTCTTTTTCAAATAAAGATAGCAAGAGAACAAATGAAAATTGATAATAAGAGTAAATTAGAAAGTTGCTTAAAATTGCATGCTCTATCTGAATCACGAAAGAAAACATTTGGGTTCAGTGTCCCTTTTTAATGTTGCAGGGTATACTCTTTCTGCTGTTATCCCCTTCAGAGAGCTCATTTAAGTTTGCCCACTAAACAGATTTCCCCAAAACACATCTCTTTAATTTTCCTGGGACCACATGGAATCTATTTTCAGTTCTACTTTTACTGGGACTGAAAGAACTATTACAGAGGGCCACCTAGTTGGCCAACCCTAAAATAGAGTACTAACTACATTTTGTCTAAACAGGGTTTTATGTTAGACTCCTAACTTTTTGGATAATTCTATAAATTATGTTATACAAATAGTCACTTCACTAATATAAAATTAGATTCCCAACATGCTTATTGGATCCTATTACTGATACACATGTATCAAGTCCTTGTCTAGTGAATCAATAATAAGTTATATTTTCCTGGTTTATTAAAAACTAAAGCAAATTAAATTTAAATCCTCCTCTACATACAACCCTTGAGAAAAAAAGAATCAGATAATCATTTATCCTTATGATTTGATGTCATAAATGCTCAGTTTTATTATAAATTAAAATTCATTAAATTATTACATTTCACTTCACACTGCAGATTCTGCATTGCAGGTTCACTGGATGACAGCCAAACAGCATGACAATTGTCAAGGAAGTATGAATTCATATCTAGAAAAGCATTGCAAAAAAACAGTAAAGTGCTTCTGTATTGAAGGAAAAAATGCACCAAAAAAGTAAAAGATAAAGTCAGTGTTATGCAGAACAGCAGTAATATGAAAAATGGTTTGAATAAGTTAACCAATTACTGAACAAACCAGAGCATAAAATATTTGTAGCTAGAAAAAAATGAATACTTAAAGACAGGACTTCTCTAAAAGTTGCTATTATTTTTTATATTTGTATAAAACATAACTGTCTTCTTATGCACTTATTAAGTATAGGAATTTCCAGATTTTAAATAATCCAAAACAAATAGGTTCATATTTTTTGCTTTAAAGAATCATTTTGTTTTCAAAGAGAGTAGGTTTAACAAACTGTATTCAAGGGGTAGTCCGGTCAAATTGAAAGGCACATAGATAAACTATGCAGCGCAGGTGGTAATTTGTGCAGTGTTAGGAAGCAAATTAAAAAAATATATTTATATATGAATATATACATACATATTTATTTATGTGTTTATATGTGTATATACACATATTGAAGAACAATTAGAGATGAGGAGCCGCTGTAGTAAAAAGTAGATCTTTGTTCGACAATATTTTAAAATCCTGGAAGCATCCCACAGTGACAGGTAAATGGTGTACCACTACTAACATGTTTCGGACCTTCCGGCCGTAGTCATAGCATGTGGTACTGAATTACTGGAGTAGCTTAAAACAGGTAAAGATTTACCTGATTGGCTAAACTTTAAAATAAAAGACGCCTCCTGTCACAATTGTCTGAAACATATTAACTCATAGTGAACCTGCTTGTAGCTTACAAATCTATCATGAAAATACAGTGTGCTCAGCAGCACTGTTAGCGCATAATTTATATATGTCAAACATACAACAAAAGTCTGTGTGAAATTGCAAAGAAATGTACAATTAGAAACACACGCCTAGATTTAGAGTTCTGCGGCCAAAGGGGTGCGTTAGCTACGCGTGCTTTTTTCTGGCCACACCTTTTAAATACAGCTGGTATTTAGAGTTCACAGAATGGCTGCGTTAGGCTCCAAAAAAGGAGCGTATAGCATATTTACAGCAACTTCAACTCTCGATACCAGCGGTGCTTACGGACGCGGCCAGCTTCAAAAACGTGCTCGTGCACGATTCCCCCATAGAAAACAATGGGGCTGTTTGAGCGGAAAAAAACCTAACACCTGCAAAAAAGCCGCGTTCAGCTCCTAACGCAGCCCCATTGTTTGCTATGTGGAAACACTTCCTACGTCTGCACCTAACACTCTAACATGTACCCGAGTCTAAACATCCCTAACCTTACACTTATTAACCCCTAATCTGCCGCCCCCGCTATCGCTGACCCCTGCATATTATTTTTAACCCCTAATCTGCCGCTCCGTACACCCCCGCCACCTACATTATCCCTATGTACCCCTAATCTGCTGCCCTAACATCGCCGACCCCTATATTATATTTATTAACCCCTAATCTGCCGCCCCCAACGTCACCTCCACCTAACTACACTTATTAACCCCTAATCTGCCGACCGGACCTGAGCGCTACTATAATAAATGTATTAACCCCTAATCCGCCTCACTCCCGCCTCAATAACCCTATAATAAATAGTATTAACCCCTAATCTGCCCTCCCTAACATTGCCGACACCTAACTTCAAGTATTAACCCCTAATCTGCCGACAGGAGCTCACCACTACTCTAATAAATTTATTAACCCCTAAAGCTAAGTCTAACTTTAACCCTAACACCCCCTAAATTAAATATAATTTAAATCTAACGAAATAAATTAACTCTTATTAAATAAATTATTCCTATTTAAAGCTAAATACTTACCTGTAAAATAAACCCTAATATAGCTACAATACAAATTATAATTATATTATAGCTATTTTAGGATTAATATTTATTTTACAGGCAACTTTGTATTTATTTTAACCAGGTACAATAGCTATTAAATAGTTAAGAACTATTTAATAGCTAAAATAGTTAAAATATTTACAAAATTACCTGTAAAATAAATCCTAACCTAAGTTACAATTAAACCTAACACTACACTATCAATAAATAAATTAAATAAAATACCTACAATTACCTACAATTAAACCTAACACTACACTATCAATACATTAATTAAATACAATACCTACAAATAACTACAATTAAATAAACTAACTAAAGTACAAAAAATAAAAAAGAACTAAGTTACAAAAAATAAAAAAATATTTACAAACATTAGAAAAATATTACAACAATTTTAAACTAATTACACCTTCTCTAAGCCCCCTAATGAAATTGCAAAGCCCCCCAAAATAAAAAAATGCCCTACCCTATTCTAAATTAAAAAAGTTCAAAGCTCTTTTACCTTACCAGCCCTGAACAGGGCCCTTTGCGGGGCATGCCCCAAGAAATTCAGCTCTTTTGCCTGTAAAAAAACACATACAATACCCCCCCAACATTACAACTCACCACCCACATACCCCTAATCTAACCCAAACCCCCCTTAAATAAACCTAACACTAAGCCCCTGAAGATCTTCCTACCTTATCTTCACCTCACCGGGTATCACCGATCGGTCCTGGCTCCAAAATCTTCATCCAACCCAAGCGGGGGCTGGCGATCCATAATCCTGCGGCTGAAGAGGTCCAGAAGAGGCTCCAAAGCCTTCATCCTATCCGGGAAGAAGAGGCGATCCAGACCGGCAACCATCTTGATCCAAGCGGCATCTTCTATCTTCATCCGATGAGGAATGGCTCCATCGTCAAGACTTCCAGCGCGGATCAATCTTCTTCCGACGACGTCCAACTGAAGAATGACGGTTCCTTTAAGGGACGTCATCCAAGATGGCATCCCTTGAATTCCGATTGGCTGATGGGATTTTATCAGCCAATCGGAATTAAGGTAGGAAAATTCTGATTGGCTGATGGAATCAGCCAATCAGAATCAAGTTCAATCCGATTGGCTGATCCGATCAGCCAATCAGATTGAGCTCGCATTCTATTGGCCAATCGGAACAGGAAGATCTTCAGGGGCTTAGTGTTAGGTTTATTTAAAGGGGGTTTGGGTTAGATTAGGGGTATGTGGGTGGTGGGTTGTAATGTTGGGGGGGGTATTGTATGTGTTTTTTTACAGGCAAAAGAGCTGAATTTCTTGGGGCATGCCCCGCAAAGGGCCCTTTTCAGGGCTGGTAAAGTAAGAGCTTTGAACTTTTTTAATTTAGAATAGGGTAGGGCATTTTTTTTATTTTGGGGGACTTTGTAATTTCATTAGGGGGCTTAGAGTAGGTGTAATTAGTTTAAAATTGTTGTAATATTTTTCTAATGTTTGTAAATATTTTTTTATTTTTTGTACTTTAGTTAGTTTATTTAATTGTAGTTATTTGTAGGTATTGTATTTAATTAATGTATTGATAGTGTAGTGTTAGGTTTAATTGTAGGTAATTGTAGGTATTTTATTTAATTTATTTATTGATAGTGTAGTGTTAGGTTTAATTGTAACTTAGGTTAGGATTTATTTTACAGGTAATTTTGTAATTATTTTAACTATTTTTGCTATTAAATAGTTCTTAACTATTTAATAGCTATTGTACCTGGTTAAAATAAATACAAAGTTACCTGTAAAATAAATATAAATCCTAAAATAGCTATAATATAATTATAATTTATATTGTAGCTATATTAGAGTTTATTTTACAGGTAAGTATTTAGCTTTAAATAGGAATAAGTTATTTAATAATAGTTAATTTATTTCGTTAGATTTAAATTATATTTAACTTAGGGGGGTGTTAGGGTTAGGGTTAGACTTAGCTTTAGGGGTTAATCCATTTATTACAGTAGCGGCGAGATTCGGTCGGCAGATTAGGGGTTAATAATTGAAGTTAGGTGTCGGCGATATTAGGGAGGGCAGATTAGGTGTTAATACTATTTATTATAGGGTTATTGAGGCGGGAGTGAGGCGGATTAGGGGCTAATAACTTTATTATAGTAGCGGTGCGGTCCGCTCGGCAGATTAGGGGTTAATAAGTGTAGGCAGGTGGAGGCGACGTTGAGGGGGGCAGATTAGGGGTTAATAAATATAATATAGGGGTCGGCGGTGTTAGGGGCAGCAGATTAGGGGTACATAAGTATAACGTAGGTGGCGGTCGGCAGATTAGGGGTTAAAAAATGTTATCGAGTGGCGGCGATGTGGGGGGAACTCGGTTTAGGGGTACATAGGTAGTTTATAGGTGTTAGTGTACTTTAGAGCACAGTAGTTAAGAGCTTTATAAACCGGCGTTAGCCCAGAAAGCTCTTAAATACTAATTTTTTTCTGCGGCTGGAGTTTTGTCATTAGATTTCTAACGCTCACTTCAGCCAAGACTCTAAATACCGGCGTTAGAAAGATCCCATTGAAAAGATAGGATACGCAATTGACGTAAGGGGATCTGCGGTATGGAAAAGTTGCGGCTGAAAAGTGAGCGTTAGACCCTTTAATGACTGACTCCAAATACCAGAGGGCGGTAAAAACCAGCGTTAGGAGCCTCTAACGCTGGTTTTGACGGCTACTGCCCAACTCTAAATCTAGGCCACAGTTAATAAAACGTTAAAGCATATCATATGTTAGTGAGAAAATGCAACTATCAGCATTCTTTAGTGCATAGGTAGATATGTGATTGGAACATATATATATCAATATCCATTACTGTTGGCTAAAGAGCCCAAACACATACACATGCAATAAATTGAAATATAGATTGCAACTAAGGGCACTCTTCAGTGCATAAGGTAAATATGTTAATAAAACAAATTTATATATCAATATCCATTGCTGATGGCTAAAGAGCTTAGACACATACATATGCAATGAATTGAAATATATACAAACAAAGCGTTATAGCTCTTAGCCATATTGGTCAAATGTGAGTAGACAAAATAAATATACAAAATGTAAAGATTTCGTACCCTAGTGTATAAAGCAACTACAGTCTGACTAACTGCTAAGCTTGAGCATTCATAGAGAATGATTATGTACCTTGCCCTAGTGTAAAGACAACCACAGGGGGAATGTTACACTTGGGCACACTTTGAAATGATTATATTTATATATTTTTATATTTACTGTGCTCCCATACATTATTATGCAAAATATGGATGATGGAGAATTATTAATCTATCTATCTATCCTCAGGGTACAGGAATATATATAAGTAATATATCCTACCTCTACTATTTTTGTGCATATGGACTCTCACAGAGCAAGGCTAGTGATGTGCCAAATATAATAGTTGAAATACAGGATGTAAAAGAGAATGTAAAAAATGTGCAGATTACTCCCAAAAATTGATCAGGTTGTACCTGTAATTTAGGCCCTGAGGTGTTCTGGTTTTGAGGTGGAAAATCCAGAACACCTCACGCTTGGCCAAAATACTCTCAATGTCCCCTCCTCTTTTGGGGGCTGCAACTTTTTCAATGGCCATCCAACTAAAGGTGTCCAATTTGCCATTGTGAGAAGTTGCAAAGTGCTTTACTAAAAGTGTAGTTGATTTTCCCTTCTCTAGTGTGGAAATGTATTCCCTAATCCTTGTATTGATATCTCTAGCCGTAAGCCCCACATATTGAATGTTACATATAATGCAGGTAATGAGATAGATGACATGTGTGTGAGTGCAATTCATGCATGTCCCAACATCATAAACTCTGCCTGTAATGGCTGATGTAAATGTACTAGAGACTTGAACATATTCGCATGGCCTATATTTGCGATGCCCACATCTGAACATGCCTCTGTGGGATAGCCATGAGCTCACTGTTTTTTTGTTGGTGGATTTTAGCTGGGTGGGGGACAATATATTCCCTAGAGTGTGGCTCATTTTGTATGTGCATCTTATACCTGGTTGTACAGTACCTTTTAGCTGTTCGTCAGCTGCAAGTAAGGGGAAATGTTTCTTTACACTAGGGCAAGGTACATAATCATTCTCTATGAATGCTCAAGCTTAGCAGTTAGTCAGACTGTAGTTGCTTTATACACTAGGGTACGAAATCTTTACATTTTGCATATTTATATTGTCTACTCACATTTGACCTATATGGCTAAGAGCTATAACGCTTTGTTTGTATATATTTCAATTCATTGCATATGTATGTGTCTAAGCTCTTTAGCCATCAGCAATGGATATTGATATATAAATTTGTTTTATTAACATATTTACTTATGCACTGAAGAGTGCCCTTAGTTGCAATCTATATTTCAATTTATTGCATATGTATGTGTTTGGGCTCTTTAGCCAACAGTAATGGATATTGATATATATATGTTCCAATCACATATCTACCTATGCACAAAAGAGTGCTGATAGTTGCATTTTCTCACTAACATATGATATGCTTTAACGTTTTATTAACTGTGACCTAGATTTGGAGTTTGGCGTTAGCCGTGAAAACCAGCGTTAGAGGCTCCTAACGCTGGTTTTAGGCTACCGCCGGTATTTGGAGTCACTCAAAATAGGGTCTAACGCTCACTTTTCAGCCGCGACTTTTCCATACCGCAGATCCCCTTACGTAAATTGCGTATCCTATCTTTTCAATGGGATCTTTCTAACTCCAGTATTTAGAGTCGTGCTTGAAGTGAGCGTTAGACATCTAACGACAAAACTCCAGCCGCAGGAAAAAAGTCAGTAGTTAAGAGCTTTCTGGGCTAACGCCGGTTTATAAAGCTCTTAACTACTGTGCTCTAAAGTACACTAACACCCATAAACTACCTATGTACCCCTAAACCAAGGTCCCCCCACATCGCCGACACTCAAATATTTTTTTTAACCCCTAATCTGCCGACCGCCACCTACGTTATCCTTATGTACCCCTAATCTGCTGCCCCTAACACTGCCGACCCCTATATTATATTTATTAACCCTTAATCTGCCCCCCACAATGTCGCAGCCAGCTACCTACAATAATTAACCCCTAATCTGCCGACCGCAAAGCGCCGCCACCTACGTTATCCTTATGTACCCCTAATCTGCTGCCCCTAACACCGCCGACCCCTATATTATATTTATTAACCCCTAATCTGCCCCCCTCAACGTCGCCTCCACCTGCCTACACTTATTAACCCCTAATCTGCCGACCGGAGCTCACCGCTATTCTAATAAATGGATTAACCCCTAAAGCTAAGTCTAACCCTAACACTAACACCCCCCTAAATTAAATATAATTTTAATCTAACGAAATTAATTAACTCTTATTAAATAAATTATTCCTATTTAAAGCTAAATACTTACCTGTAAAATAAACCCTAATATAGCTACAATATATATTATAATTACATTGTAGCCATTTTAGGATTAATATTTATTTTACAGGCAACTTTGTAATTATTTTAACCAGGTACAATAGCTATTAAATAGTTAAGAACTATTTAATAATTACCTAGTTAAAATAATTACAAAATTACCTGTAAAATAAATCCTAACCTAAGTTACAATTAAACCTAACACTATACTATCATTAAATTAATTAAATAAAATACCTACAATTACCTACAATTAAACCTAACACTACACTATCAATACATTAATTAAATACAATATCTACAAATAACTACAATGAAATAAACTAACTAAAGTACAAAAAATAAAAAAGAACTAAGTTACAAAAAATAAAAAAATATCTACAAACATAAGAAAAATATTACAACAATTTTAAACTAATTATACCTACTCTAAGCCCCCTAATAAAACAACAAAGCCCCCAAAATAAAAAATGCCCTACCCTATTCTAAATTACTAAAGTTAAAAGCTCTTTTACCTTACCAGCCCTGAACAGGGCCCTTTGCGGGGCATGCCCCAAGAAGTTCAGCTTCTTGGGGCATGCCTGTAAAAAAAAACATACAATACCCCCCCCAACATTACAACCCACCACCCACATACCCCTAATCTAACCCAAACCCCCCTTAAATAAACCTAACACTAAGCCCCTGAAGATCATCCTACCTTGTCTTCACCTCACCAGGTATCACCGATCCGTCCTGGCTCCAAAATCTTCATCCAACCCAAGCGGGGGTTGGCGATCCATCATCCGGTGGCTGAAGAGGTCCAGAAGAGGCTCCAAAGTCTTCATCCTATCCGGGAAGAAGAGGCGATCCGGACCGGCAACCATCTTGATCCAAGCGACATCTTCTATCTTCATCCGATGACGACCGGCTCCATCCTGAAGACCTCCACCGCGGACCCATCTTCTTCCGGCGACGTCCAACTGAAGAATGACGGTTCCTTTAAGGGACGTCATCCAAGATGGCGTCCCTCAAATTCCGATTGGCTGATAGGATTCTATCAGCCAATCGGAATTAAGGTAGGAATATTCTGATTGGCTGATGGAATCAGCCAATCAGAATCAAGTTCAATCCGATTGGCTGATCCAATCAGCCAATCAGATTGAGCTTGCATTCTATTGGCTGATCGGAACAGCCAATAGAATGCGAGCTCAATCTGATTGGCTGATTGGATCAGCCAATCGGATTGAACTTGATTCTGATTGGCTAATTCCATCAGCCAATCAGAATATTCCTACCTTAATTCCGATTGGCTGATAGAATCCTATCAGCCAATCGGAATTCGAGGGACGCCATCTTGGATGACGTCCCTTAAAGGAACCGTCATTCGGCTAGTAGGCGTCGGAGAAGAGGATGTTCCGCGTCGGAGGTCTGCAAGATGGATCCGGAAGAAAGAAGATTGAAGATGCAGTTGATAGAAGACTTCATCCGGATCATGGACCTCTTCAGCTCCCGCTTTGGATGAAGACTTCATCCGGATCATGGACCTCTTCAGCTCCCGCTTGGATGAAGACTTTAGCCGGATCATGGACCTCTTCAGCCCCCCGCTTGGGCTTGGATCAGGACATTGGAGGAGCTCTTCAGGACGGATCGGTGAACCTGGCAGGGTGAAGATAAGGTAGGAAGATCTTCAGGGGCTTAGTGTTAGGTTTATTTAAGGGGGGTTTGGGTTAGACTATGGGTATGTGGGTGGTGGGTTGTAATGTTGGGGGGGGTATTGTATGTTTTTTTTTACAGGCAAAAGAGCTGAACTTCTTGGGGCATGCCCCGCAAAGGGCCCTGTTCAGGGCTGGTAAGGTTAAATAGCTTTGAACTTTAGTAATTTAGAATAGGGTAGGGCATTTTTTTTATTTTGGGGGGCTTTGTTATTTTATTAGGGGGCTTAGAGTAGGTGTAATTAGTTTAAAAGTGTTGTAATATTTTTCTTATGTTTGTAAATATTTTTTTATTTTTTGTAACTTAGTTCTTTTTTATTTTTTGTACTTTAGCTAGTTTATTTAATTGTATTTATTTGTAGGAATTGTATTTAATTAATTTATTGATAGTGTAGTGTTAGGTTAATTGTAGGTAATTGTAGGTAGTTTATTTAATTAATTTATTGATAGTGTAGTGTTAGGTTTAATTATTATTATTGTTAATAATTGAAGTTAGGTGTCGGCGATGTTAGGGAGGGCAGATTAGGGGTTAATACTATTTATTATAGGGTTAGTGAGGCGGATTAGGGGTTAATAACTTTATTATAGTAGCGCTCAGGTCCGCTCGGCAGATTAGGGGTTAATAAGTGTAGGTAGGTGGAGGCGACATTGTGGGGGGCAGATTAGGGGTGAATAAATATAATATAGGGGTCGGCGATGTTAGGGAAGCAGATTAGGGGTACATAGGGATAATGTAAGTAGCGGCGGTTTACGGAGCGGCAGATTAGGGGTTAATAATAATATGCAGGGGTCAGCGATAGCGGGGGCAGCAGATTAGGGGTTAATAAGTGTAAGGTTAGGGGTGTTTAGACTCGGGGTACATGTTAGAGTGTTAAGTGCAGACGTAGGAAGGGTTACCGCATAGCAAACAATGGGGCTGCGTTAGGAGCTGAACGCGGCTTTTTTGCAGGTGTTTGTTTTTTTTTTCAGCTCAAACAGCTCCATTGTTTCCTATGGGGGAATCGTGCACGAGCACGTTTTTGAGGCTGGCCGCTTGCGTAAGCAACTCTGGTATCGAGAGTTGAAGCTGCGTTAAAAATGCTCAACGCTCCTTTTTTGGAGCCTAACGCAGCCATTCTGTGGACTCTCAATACCAGAGTTATTTTCATGGTGCGGCCAGAAAAAAGCCGGCGTTAGTTTTTCGGGTCGTTACCGACAAAACTCCAAATCTAGCCGTTAGTTTCTAATTGTACATTTCTTTGCAATTTCACACAGACTTTTGTTGTATGTTTGACATATATAAATTACGTGCTAACAGTGCTGCTGAGCACACTGTATTTTCATGAAAGATTTGTAAGCTACAAGCAGGTTCACTATGAGTTAATATGTTTCAGACAATTGTGACAGGAGGCGTCTTTTATTTTAAAGTTTAGCCAATCAGGTAAATCTTTACCTGTTTTAAGCTACTCCAGTAATTCAGTACCACATGCTATGACTACGGCCGGAAGAGCAGAAACATGTTAGCAGTGGTACACCTTTTACCTGTCACTGTGGGATGCTTCACGGATTTGAAAATATTGTTGAATAAAGATCTACTTTTTACTACAGAGGCTCCTCATCTCTAATTGTTCTTCACTGCTACCAGTCGCTTGGGACCGCTGTACCCACCTGGTCGGGTTGTTGCAGCTTACCAGGTACCGCTACACTTCCCCTCCCCGTGGAAACGTCACCTTGGACGTCAGTGGCACCTCACTTCCGGATACACGAAAACGTGCAAGCAGAGCAGTGCTGGGCGACAGCTGATACAGCTACCAGGACGTTCCCGGTTCGTGAAACACACGAGAAGAGCCCAGCTGTGGTGGAAATCAAGTCCCAACCCTATCTGGGTTATTGACATCAATCAAGGTAAACTCCTGACTGCGGGAGGCAGGAAAGGGAGTGTATGTATGCTGCAGTCCTAGGCAGATTTAATCTGAAAGGAATAAGCACGGTTTTGCAGCTTGCCTTCTAATATTGACATGCTGTATATACACATATTAACACATAAATATTTATGTATATAAGCATATACTTATATATTTACAGTGAAAACACATTCCCCATTCACTTCTATGTAAATGCACTTTTTATCCAACATACTCTCACTTTAACCCATTATAACTGCTTCGTTTAGCTTGTTATTAAAAAAATAAAAATGGTCATATTTTTTATTTATATAAAAAACATAAAGTGCTCCAACGAGCTTGCGGGAGCATTAACCAACCACTTGTAAAGTTGCCCCTTTATGAGCGCATGTTAAAATAGCGCTCCACTTGTATTGTACACCTAAATGTGTGTGATATTGTGTTAGTATTTTTAATTTTTTGTAATTTTAGAATTATTTTGTTTTAGTAGTGTTAGGTTTAATTTAATTTATTTAATTGATAGTTATTTTAATTTTAGTATAATAGTTATGTTAGGTTAATTGTTAGTTTAAACTTAGTTTTTTTTAATTTCATAGGTATTTTTTTATTTATTTTAAGATAGGGATATTGTAATTTTAATTTAAAGTTAGGGGGTTGTTAGGTTTAGGGGTTAATAGTTTAACTTATTTTTTTGCAATGTGGGGGCCTGGCGGTTTATGGGTTAATTGGTTTATTTAGTGGTGGTGATGTGGGAGGCCAGATGTTTAAGGGTTAATAACTTTATTTAGTGGCGGTAATGTCGGGGAGCAGCGGAATATAATATCTTTATTATAGTGTCAGCGATGTTGAGGTGCGGGGAATAGGGGTTAATAACTTTATTATAGTGGCGGCGATGTCGGGGAGCAGCGGAATAAGACTTAATAACTTTTATTAGTGGTGGTGATGTCAGGAGCAGCAGATTAGGTGTAAATAACTTTATTTAGGTGTCAGCGATGTCAGGGGCAGCAGATTAGGGGCATTTAGACTTGGGGTTTATGTTAGGGTATTAGGTTTAAACTTAACTTTTTTTCCCCATAGACATCAATGGGGTTGCGTTATGGTGATCGCCATTCAGTGCTTCAGGTGTTAGGTTTCTTTTCTAACACGCTCTCCCCATTGATGTCTATTGGGTAAAGCATGCACGAGCACGTATTCTTAGACCTTGGATTTTGTGCGGTATGGAGCTCATCGCCACCATATCGCACGCACAAGGTGGCTTTTCAAAAACTTGCAATGGCAGCACTATGGAGGGTGAAATAACGCAACTTTTGTTGCATTCATTTCTCACCCTCTAAAGCACAAAATTTGTAATCTAGGTTATAGTTTTTTATGACATCCAAAAGCAAAATTAATCCTAATAATAATTAAAGTAAAGTTGCCTGCACCTCTAAGGCGTAAAGCAAGTTTAAAGGGACAGTAAACACCAGAATTTTTTTTTTTTTTTTTTCTCCAAAATTTTCTTTATTAAAGTAAAAGAAAAACAACAATCAATACAGGTTACAACATAATCTTGAAGAGTACAAAAGGGGAGTGGTTACATTTGAAATGGGATTAGACACAGTACAACAGTATCCCCAATATTATATCCTTTGTACATGACATGGAAAATTTCTACTAGTTACATTCTCGAATCTTATATTGCTATTAATCAATATATCGGTTTAGCCGGAGTCACAGGGTTCTCTCGTTAACAAAGTTGTTTTATGTTATGCTAGTCATGTGATGTGTTTTGTCCCGTATTTTGTGTAGAATGGCTATACTCCTCCCATATAAAATTTATAGCTAAAAAGTCATCCAATCTCCCTGTAACCAAATAGTGATGTTTCTCCATTGCCAGCGTATAGTTAACCAGTGAGCGCCATTCTGAGATTGAAGGGGCTACTGTTGATTTCCATTTTCTTGGTATTAACCTCCTAGCACAATTAAGAAGTATAACCAGGAGCCGTTGTCTAAGTTTACATTTAATATTTGGTGTGTTATTGAATAGAAAAGTGAGGGGATCAAAGGGCATGTCAATATTAAGTGTCTGTTTGATGGCTATATGAATATCTTTCCAGTACTGACCAATATCAGGGCACGTCCACCAAATATGTTGGTAATCACCTACTCCTCCACATGCTCTCCAACACTTATTATCTCTAAGGTTATATATCGCAGCTAGCCTGACTGGGGTCTTGTACCATCTGCAAAGCAGCTTTAAATTTGATTCCAGTTGTGCTACAGAGGATGTGTATCTGCACATGTTTTTAAATATTTTTGCCCATTGTTCCGGGGTTATGGGAGTTTGAAGTTCCTCCGACCACTTGTTTGTATATGTTGGGAGGTGGATAGAGTGGTATTCCAGTAGCATTTTATATATTAATGAAAGGGAACCTTTTGAGTGTACGTCAGATCTACATATAGACTCAAAAGGCGATATAGTTCTATAGAATTGAGTGCGCTTGGTATGTGTGGTAATATAATGGTTCAATTGAAAGTATCTAAACCATGGGTTAAAATAACTTCCTAACGTTTCTTGCAGAACCGTCTTGGGCTTAAGGGACTTATTTTCTATGGCCAGACTACACGGGATCACATCTTTTAGAGTTAAGTCCCTCACATATTGAATATGCTGCGATCTTAGTGCTTCTTCATTATGTTTCAAGGGTGTCAGGGGGGATGGAATACTAGAAATCATCGGAAAATTAATAAGACATTTATCCCATATTTTAAATGTTAATCTAGTTATTTCTGATGTGGATGGGTTCATGGGCCTATGGATATGTGGTACCCAGCAGCTTGCCCCTAATTGGGAATTTTGTGCCAGGTCATGGTCTAATCTTACCCATTCTTTATGGGTACCATGTTTACACCAGTCAATTATCCGTGTTAATGTGCACGCCAAGTAATAGTAATATATGTTCGGCATTCCCAGTCCTCCCTGTATTTTAGGGCGATAAATGACATTTTTTGCGATCCTAGGGCGTTTGTTGTTCCATAAAAAATTGTTGAGCAAATTTTGAAGTTTATTAAAAAAGGATTTGGGCAAAGCTAGTGGGATAGTCTGAAAAATGTATAAAATTTTTGGAAGGATGGTCATTTTTATAGCATGCAATCTACCTAGCCATGATAGAGTTTTGTTATGCCAGGATTGTAGCTCTTGTTGTATATTATTCAATAGAGGGGTATAATTTGTCTTAAACATGTGGTGTGGGTCCGTGGTAATATTAATGCCTAGATATTTTAAGGAGCGTTTCTGGAGTCTATATTGGTATGTTGATTGTATGTGATTGAGTTCTTGCGTTGGGACCCCCACTCCCAAAAATTCGGACTTTGTAGCATTGATCTTAAAGTTTGATAATCTACCATAGGATTGAAATTCAGTGTGCAGTTCAGGCAAGGAGGTAAGTGGGTTGGTTATAGATAATAAAACATCATCTGCATAAAGAGAGATTTTGTAGTCCCTCTCTTGGATGGTTATGCCAGTGATGTTGTCATTGTTCCTTATTCTGGTTGCCAAAGCCTCTATAGTTAGGGCAAACAATAACGGGGATAGAGGGCAACCTTGCCGTGTACCATTGTGTATTTCAAAGGTCGGGGATAATGAGTCGTTCAGTCTAATTTTTGCATTTGGGGAACTATATAGGGACATTATCTTAGATATAAATGTGTCCGGGAAGCCAAATTTGGCCAGGGTTTGCTCAAGAAATGTCCAGTCTAGCCGGTCAAAGGCTTTCTCCGCGTCCATGGACGCGAAGATTGCGGGAATTTTTGTCTTTGATGCATGTTCAATCAGTGTTTGTATTTTGATAGTGTTATCCCTAGCCTCTCGATATGGGGTAAATCCAACTTGATTATAATGGATTAATTGGGGGAGTAGTTTTGTCAATCTGTTTGCTAGTATTTTGGCATAGATTTTAGTATCAGTGTTCAATAGCGAAATGGGACGAAAATTTGCTGGGTTATCGGGGGTTTTGCCTGGTTTTGGCAACACTACGATATATGCTGCTAACATGGATGGTGGAGGAGGGTTAGTGGATGACATATTATTATACAACTTGTGTAAAGAAGGGATAAGAATTGGGGCAAATATCTGGTAGTATTTGGCGGAAAATCCGTCTGGGCCTGGACTTTTACCTGAGGACAATTCTTTTATAGCTGCCGAGATTTCATTAGGAGTTATTTGTGAGTCCAGTAACTCCTGTTGTTCTGGAGAAATTGACGGGAGATTGCAAGAGGCTAGGTACGATTGAATGGTGCTATTAGAAGAAGTGCTACATTCTGAATCTGTATCCTGTAGGTTATAAAGGGTAGAGTAGTATTTGTGAAACTGGGCCAGAATGTCTGGGGTTGTATTTATGGTAGTGTTGTGGGAGGATTTTAATTCATAAATAAACGATTTTAACCTAGTTCTCTTGAGATTCCTAGCTAGCATTTTCCCTGCTTTATTACTTTCGTGATAAAATTTTTGTTTTAACTTCATAGCTGTTTTCTGGTGTTCTAAAGCAAGGAATGTTTCTAGTTGTTCCCTAACGCTGTTTATGTCACCTAAGAGGGTGGCATTTTTGGGATCCTTCTTATGCAAATAATCTAGTTGTGCTAGTTTGGTGGTTAATGTTGAGTACAGCTGTCTAGAGGTTTTTTGAAGGTGTGCTTTGTATTTTATAAATTCCCCTCTAAGGGTGCATTTATGGGCTTCCCAAACCACAAAGGGATCTTTGACTGAGTCATTATTAATTTGAAAGTATTCCTCCATAACTTTAGTAAGGTGATCTACAAAATTTTGGTGGGTTAACAATGAATCTTCAAGTTTCCATAAGTAGGGCTCAGTGGGTGTATTAGGCCAAGTGATTTGTATTGTAACTGCCGAGTGATCGGACCAAGATGTAGGAGTGATTTTGGCATTAGCTATTAAGGGAAGACCTGCTTGATTTGTAAGTAGGTAATCTATTCTGCTGTATGACTGCGAAGGGTGGGAATAGAAAGTATAATCTTTAGTTAAAGGATGGGAAAAGCGCCATATGTCATATAGATTATGGTCCCTCAAAGCTTTCCATAGGTATGTCACTGTGCGTTGTGATGTCCTGGGCTGGGGGTTGGAGGTATCCATGGAGGGCTGAAAGGGGAAGTTAAAATCGCCTCCGAGGAAAATTGGGCCTTTAGCAATATCTACCAGTTTCCGAAACATTGTTTTAAAGAATGGCATGTGTTGAGAGTTAGGGGCATAAACATTAATTAATGTAATTGGTCGACCGTACATTAGCCCTGCTATTCCCAAAAATCTACCCTCACCATCTTTGATTGTCTGTAAAACAGTAAAGGGAATATGTTTGCGAATTAAAATGCTTACTCCACAATGTTTGGTTGGTGCAGTATTGTGAAAATGTTGTGTGTAATGTTTGCCAAAATACTTGGGAATTTGTAATCTTTTAAAGTGTGTCTCCTGTAAAAACAGAATGTCAGCTTTTTTCTTGTATAAATCTGACATTGCCTTTGACCTTTTACAAGGGGAGAGAAACCCTTTAACATTCTGAGTTAAAATAGTAATTGGAATTTTCATTTGTTTGGTGGCCATTATACCGTATTACTGTAGTGGTACGTAAGTGTCTTAAATTTGGTATGTACAAAATATGAACATTTCAGATATTGGAGGAATAACATAGCATTCATCAAGTTAGGCAACCTGTATCTAGTAACATAACAAAAACAACTGTAAAAACAATAGTAACTTAAGCATCCTGGCTTATATAGCCTGGAGTAAAGGATATTGACCATTAGCGCAGGCAAAATAATTACCTTTACACCAATGTAAATAACAAATAAACAGTTAGCTGGGGGGAAGAAAATGTAAGCCTGTATTCAAAGTCATAAAGGCCTTATCAATATGTAATTATTTATAACATAACAGAAAATAACTGGTATTATCCACATTTACATGAAATTTCAGCATGTTTAAATTTAAATTTAAATGTAAATGTAAATGGAGCCAGATGAGTTTAAAGCTCAACAGCTAGATATCACAGCAAGTCTCAAGATAAGTCCTGATCAGTTACATTTAAGTATAGAATTTGCAAACATACTCAACAGCTGAAAATCACCTCAGGTCCCAAGGTATATCTTGAACAATTATATTTAAATATACATTTTGCAAACATACTCACGACTCTGAGGTTGTGTCAGGAGTTATAAGCTATCTGCTGGAGTTATTCAGCCTCCCGAATTAGGAGACTTACAAGGAGTGTATATCTTCGAAATTATATGTAAGTCCAAAAGACCTGCTAAAAAGTGGAATTACATATATATTCAAGTCTCAACTTCTAATGTCCTAGCGGCTGCAGGCCGTTTTTGTGCTTTAGCTGGAGTGAGAGACCAGTTGTTTCGCATTCGCTGTTGATTATTGTTAAGGGGTCCAGTAGATGATGTAGTAACAGGATCTGGCGGTTCTAGTCGTAGTATTTCACAGAACTTTGGGGCTTCTGAAATATCGTCACATATCACTCTTCTTTCCTCATGAATCACTATGAGGTGGGTTGGGAATCCCCATCTATACGGTATTCGTTTATTTCGTAGAAGTTGTGTTAGTGGTGAGAATTCTTTGCGCTTCTGCAATGTTCTTTGCGATAGATCTGCGTAAAATTGTATCACTGTACCTCGAAAACGAATGGGCTGGTTTTTTCTTGACAAATTGAGGATCTCTTCTTTATCCCTATAATTTCTGAATTTAATAATGATATCTCTGGGAGGGGCTGAATCTGGTGGTCTGGCTCTCAGTGCTCTATGGGCCCTATCCCACGGGATATCTTCTTTAGATGCAGCACCCTTTAGATGATTAAATAGTGCAGGCAGATATGTAGGCAAATCCTTAGGCAGAACTGATTCGGGTACTCCCCTGATCCTTAAGTTCTTTCTTCTACTCCTATTTTCTAGGTCCTCGATTTTAGAATGTAAGGCCTCAATAGTAGAAGTAGTGGTGTCTGCTTGGGATTGTAGACTGTCTATATCTTCTCTCATGGTGTCATTATTTTCCTCGAGTGCCTCCACTCTAAATCCAATTGCAGTAACATCTTGTTTTAGGTCCGCTAACTCTTCACGAACACATGCCCTGACAATGTCTGCAATATCCTGTTTGGATGGGAGTGTAGACAGTATGGTAGAAGGAATCTGAATCATATCTGACATTTGTGAATCACCTTGTGTCTTTTGTGATTGTGGAGATTCCATTATAGCTGGGGCAGTGCTGTTCGGCTGCACACTAGTGTTTTCAGAGGAGTTAAAGTAGGAGGCCACTGTGGAACCTTTGCTTAAGGGTGGTTTAGACAGTCTGTCCGGTTTGGTATTTCTCCTAGAGGCCATTTGGTGTACAAAAGTCCCTTTAGTTGCGCTGTCTAATTTGTTGTGTCTTTTATTGTATTTTTGCACTTCAAAAGCCGTGCTAATAGCGTGCCTTGAGCTTATTATGCAGCTAATGTGCTAAGAATCATCTTCCACGTGGCTAGATAGGTTATGTAGTTGTAGTGAGCCGATAGTTATCTTTGGGCACTTAACTTATATGTTTAAATGGCTAGTGTGTGTATATATCGATCTGGAGGGCTTCCAGGTGCTCTTGATGGGGTCTATTGTCACCTTTACATTCAATTTTGCAGCCCGTGAGGAAGCCTGTTTCTTCTATTTATGTAAAAATGTCTCTGGGGCTTCCCCACTCACTTCCTCACAACGCCACCATTATATATCACAGCCCGCCATTTACCTGTTCACAGCCGCAGGCCCCTCTCACAAGTGCTCTCCGCTTCAATTCAGTCAGCCGGGTCTGAAGTTCGTGCTCCTTCAGAACAGATCACTTTGTAAGGTGGATCAAGGTGTTGTGCTGAGTGTTGTGTCCGAGGCTCTGATTTTGTGGTAGGAGCTGTTGATCGTTATGCCGCCATTAGTGCTGTACGCCACAGAGCTTCCCCTATTTTCTGTGCTGCAGCGTCTGGCTCCGGTGTCAAAATTTACACTCGTTATAAGTGTCACATACTAGGCTTGTATCCCAAGGTGTCTCAGCTAGCAAAAGCCCAAAATTGATGGCATTCATGCCTTTAGTAGTTTGGCTTACACGGAGCACGGAGTTTATGCGGCCATCTCGGTCGCTACCGGCTCCGCCCCCCCAAACACCAGAATTTTTGTTGTTTAAAATGGTAGATTATCCCTTTATTACCCATACCCATTCCCCAATTTTGCATAACCAACACAGTTATAATAATATACTTTGTACCTCTGTGATTACCTTGTATCTAAGCCTCTGTAAACTGCCCTCTTATTTCAGTTCTTTTAACAGACTTGCATTTTTAGCCAATCAGTGCCGACTCCTAGCAGCTTCATGTGCCTGAGCTCAATGTTATCTATATAAAACACATGAACTAACGACCTCTAGTGGTGAAAAACTGTCAAAATGTTTTCAGATTAGAGGCAGTCTTCAAGGTCTAAGAAATTAGCACATGAACCTCCTAGATTTAGCTTTCAAATAAGAATACCAAGAGAACAAAGCAAAACTGGTAATAAAAGTAAATTGGAAAGTTGTTTAAAATTACATGCCCTATTTAAACCATGAAACAATTTTTTTGACTTTACTGTCCCTTTAATTCATGATTTTTTTAAATATTCTATATTTATCATATAAATCTACCTTTGAATTCTGATTACTATATCGTTGTTTCTCCGCCTGCCTCCAAAAAAACTTTTATTTTCAGATGCACATTCGCATTGACCTCAACAGGAAAACTGCTAATGAGTTTGCTGCATCATCACGAAGCACACATGTGCAATACATTTAATTTCACAAGAATGCTCACTGATGAACACATAAGAGCGGGTGGGACCGTTCTTACGTGTAAACATAACAGCAGCAGGAAATAAACAGGGGGCAGAGGAAGATACAAGATGGTATAAGGGATGAAAGTATAAAATATAAAAAATAATAACAAATTACAAAAAAAAACCTCAGCGACTAAAAATATTGGTATAATTGGAATCCATGGCATTAATATTGTTCCTTAAAATTTACTTTCACTTTAATTTATTTTTTATCAATATATCAGTTTATTTACAATAGGATAGCTAAATTGTAATCCCTGTTGAGGCCTTTAGGATGCAAAGCACTAAGTCTATGTACCCACATAGCCTCCTTTCTAAGTAACATTTTCCCTCTATCAAAGCCTATATTGCCCCTGGGAACATGGTCTAAAACCATAAAACAAAGCTAGTTAACCTGATGACCTTTCTCATAGAAATGAGTTAGAATTGGTAAATGTCTCATTTTTTCATTCTGGATTGTCTACTTATGTTGGGTTATGCAGTCTTTTATTTGTTGGGAGGTCTCCCCTACATAGATTAAGCCACATAGGCATTTGAGTGAATAAACCACATAGGTCGAATGACATGTGTAGTGTCCTTTTATTGCCAATTTCATCCCAGAGAATGGATGACTGATATTACTACCTCTAATGATACTATTACAATGAAATCAATTAAGACATGGAAAATACCATTTTGTACCGGTTTAAACTCTCTTTGTAGAGCTCTAGGGGGAGTATTTTTAGCCCTAACTAATTTCCTACCAAGATTGTTACCTTTACGGAGGCAGAAAAAGGGGGTTGTTTAAATTCTTCAACCTCAGGCATTGAATGACCTAGCATCATCCAATGTTTACAAATTATTCTATGTAATTTAACATTGTTGAGATTGTATTTAGAGACAAAAGCTAGTTTTATATTGTGCAATACTCTTTGTTTAGGTTCTAGATCAATAGTCTCTAATTCCTCCTTGGAATAACACCTTTTTTCAAACCTATCGCACATCTCATTTAAGCGCAATAAGCAAGTGGAGGAATTAGACACTATTCTCCTCACTCTTAAGAGCTGTAATTTAGGCATGCTCTTCAATACCCTGGGAGGATGATAGCTCTGACAAGATAGAAGGGTGTTTTTATTAGTAGGCTTTATATATATATCAGCACACCTAACTACATTGTCCAAAAATTCAATTTCACTCTGATGATTTTAAAAGACATATTTTAAAATCAAATCCACAAGGCCAATTTATACGTACAAAACATAACTGTACTCAGCAAGCAGCATATACACATAATGCAAATGTAATTTATGAGAGAATAAGGGCCCGAGGTTATGATAGCATTCTATTACACCAAGTCAAAAAGGAGGTTGATGGAATGTCTAGAATGGAACTGCTACAATATAAAAATGATTGCAATTTTCTATATCGTAAAGCTTGAACCTTAAGGAACATCCTGTCCCATACCATGTCAAACAAAGAGTAGGTTGTAATAAATGTAGAGAAAGAATATGCAAAACATGTGATCATATAAAATGAGGTGATTTTATATCACATGTAATACAACACACGTCATATATTTTTTGACATGCCAAGGATGTGGCAAACAATGTATAGGGCTTACCAAACTTGCCCTAAGAGAAAGGACATTAGAACATATCAGGGCTATTGAAATACCGCTATAGCAAAACACTTATCATAATCACCTTCTAAATGTGCAAGGCATAGAACGTGTTCCAAAACATTGAAGGGTGAATGACAGGGAGTGACTCCGTGACCAAAATAAGATTAGTTTGTAATTTCAAAATTAAAAAAAAACATCCTTTTGGTTTGAATTCCCTAATGGATGTTAATCTACATTGATTTGTATATGGGTGTATAACATGGTAATAATGCTTAATGTATTTAATATATTGGTTACATATTGAGACTATTTCATGAACATAAAAATATTTAATATCACATGTAAATATATTTGTTGACCTGCCAAGAATGTGGCACACAATATATAAGGCTTATCTAACGTGCCCTTAGAGAAAAGACAAAACATCTCAGGGCTAAAGATTAAAGTTTAATTTTGACTTTCCCGTTAAATTACATTTTAGCAAGCTGTCAGTTCTATAATCAGCACAATTTTTCAACACTACAATCTGGCACAATGCCACTCCCGATATTTGGCTTTGGATTTACCACTAAAGACAGAGACAAAGAAAAATAAAGAAAGTAAACGAGAAAAGGGCAAGAAAAACATAGAAATAGAGAAATAGAGATGAGAAAAAAAGAGAGAGAGAAATGAAAAAGAAATTAAGAGATAAAAAGAGGGAAATAAGCAGAGGGAACAACAGGAATGGGCTAGCTCAGTATTTACAGTAAGAATCAGAATTTGAAACTTTCCTTAATATAACCACTAAAAAGAGCCAGAAAATATATATTGATAATCAAGAGAAAGATGACTACTCTATTACTATTGACCAGAAAAGACTAAAGAATGAAGACCCATTGATGATACTTTAGTTAAATGAATATAAAAAGGGTAATTTACCTTCTGTATTTTTTCATTTATTTAGTTTTAGGAGAATTTTGTATTTATTGAAAGTTAGGTTTGGGTGGTCCTTAGGTGATGGAGGATATTTGAAATAGGGAAGGTCATGAAGTGGGGTCAGCAGATTTTTAGGCGTTTGGGAGTGTTTGCTGTGGAAGATTATGTAGAGGGTTTAACAGCATGTGTATCATAAAGGGCTGGATTAGAGATAAGTGTGTGTTGTTGGCAGGGTCATGTAAGGAAATATAATGAATGGCAGGTTGCTAATGTGGACTTACTTAAGGGGGTTTATTGCATGTCAAAAAAAAAATATGATCGTGATTTTGGTTAGAAGTATTGGTGGTTGGTGCTTGACCACACATAGGATTAGTAGACATCTGGTAAGCTTGGTTAGTGGTAAGTAGGGTTTGCTGCTTTTGGGATAGCTCCATGAACAGGATTATTTCTTTATGATCCTCTGTATTGAGTTTGAAAGTTGAAAGCAGACGTACAACTTTTTGTTGATGCTGTCAAAACAGTGCTGTATGGTAATATTGCAGTCTGCCACCTATAGAGACAGTTGTGCGATACTGTTATTATTATATTATAAAAGCTCCTATATAAAGTAAAAGCTGAAACTACTACTAAGGAGATATGGTGCTTGAGCTATTGACTGACTCATAGATACTGATAGACAGTTATAACTATGGTAAAGTTGTTATCATTAGTGGCTCATTCCGGATCTGATTCTAGACCTAAAGGCCCAGTGATCTAAAGCTCACTGGTCTGACAAGATTATTTAATAAACCTCTGCCCTCAAAGAATTTTAGCTTGAATACTGTTTATCTTGCTATTCAGGGTTCTGTATATAGAGGAGATGCACATACATAACAATATAAGGCACTATTTTCTCATAAAGTGAATAGTTTTTTTTTAGGTAAAAGCTAAAAAAAAGACTTAAATGGACATCGAACCCACATTTTTTCGTTCATGATTCAGATAGAGCATGCCATTTTAAGCAACTTTCTAATTTACTCCTATTATTAATTTTTCTTCGTTCTCGTGCTATCTATTTGAAAAAGAAGGCATCTAAGCTCAGGAGCCAGCCGGTTTTTGGTTTAGACACTGGACAGCACTTTTTTAATAGTGGGTGCATTTATCCACCAATCAGCAAGCACAACCCAGGTTGTGAACCAAAAACGTACATTCTTGCTTTTCAAATAAAGATAGCAAGAGACTGAAGAAAAATTGATACTAGGAGTAAATTAGAAAGTTGCTTACAATTGCATGTTCAATCTGAATCATGAAAGAAAAAATTTGGGTTCGATGTCCCTTTAAGTCTTTTTGTTAGCTTTTACCTAAAAAAAAAACTATTCACTTTATGAGAAAACAGTGCTGTGATTCTAAGTGATCAATATTAAATTACAGTTGTCTACTTCAGCGAATAGAACTATGTACAAGCTCTGTATGTAACTATATAATGTTAAACAGGTCAAACTGAAGTAATACTATAATTAAATTATGTTAACTTATTTGTCTAAAATTTATAGACACAGGCTATTTAATTTTCAACTAAGAACTTCCTCTTGTTGTCACGAAGAAACGATTTGTAAATGCCAGTGATCCTTAAATGTCTTACTAATATATCACCCTTATTGAAGAGCTCAGGCAGTTTGGTATTACAGACTGATTTAAGTGTTATCTTTCAGTAGAAATTATCCATCTGAAACTCTGATCCCATGAGGTTACCCCAATCACATTTTAAAAGAAGCGGTCTATTCCAATGAGAACAATTTGCCAGTGCAAACTTGCTAAAAGTATACAAGAGATGATTGAATGAATGTTTAGATAAACTCTCATTTGACAATTTTCTTTGCAATGAAAACTATTGAAAATTACAGTACGTTGCAATGTACATTATAGCAAAAGTAATTAAAAGGACATATCAGGGTCTACTACCTTGCACAAACAAGGAATTTTGAGTGTGCCTGTCTTTCTAGAGAGAAAATTACTTTGTCTAAAATTGCATAAACCAAAATTTCATTGAGTCTATCTGTTTAAGTGTCTTCAATTAACTATCATAAATAATTTCTAAATTGTTTGTATAGTTGATTTTATAATTGATTAGGATGCATTTGGCTATATTATTCAAAGAACTATCTACAGATATTTGATTTATTCCTTAAATCAATTGGTTTAGAACCTTCAATTTGACAAATGGATAATAAATCAATACTGAATAAATTCGGGTGTTAGTAGATAAGTAGAAAAGAGAAATACTCTAAAAAAAATTGTTACTGTTTTACCATAATACAAAAAATAATACAATTAGTACAAAAAATATTACAATTAGTATATAATAATTTTATTTAATTCTATGTTAAAAAAGAGAAATATTTGTTTGTTATTAAAACCTAAACATAATTAAACGGATCCGTTTATTAAATGGCTATTAAAACTAAACAGCTGTTAAAAACCATACATAAAACTAATACCTTCCAACTATTTTCAGTCAAAATATATGTAGTGTTATTATTGGTATAACTATTACACACTTGTATTTGTAGAGTGTCTGTCTGCCACAGTTTAAAGAATGATACCATATGTTATAATAGTGAATGTGTTTACTTATATTATAGAGTCAAGAATATATGTATCAAAATAGTATTGACTCTCTTAAAACATGTAGTAAATCTCTTCAGTAACAAAATGCTAAATCTTTTAAGGGTAGAGAGCAAAAACTGATTTATAATAGCGTACTTAAAAATATCAGTTGTGGTAAATGCACAATGGCTGCAAAATTAAAGGAATAATGATATCTTAATTCCTAAAGTGAATTCCTATAAACTGCCACAGATTATATATAACTGGCGGTATTTTTTGTTTCTTTTTACAACAGTCAATCCGGTTATGATGTAAACCTATTTATGGGATCCAAAGTTTATATTAAGTTTTTTTGCCCGGGGCTTAAAAGCAGTTGTTCCTACCTTTGTGTTCCATTGAAGAAGAAATGATTATTAATGGATGAATCTGTGTATACCGGTATACTATTATGTGGAGCTGGGTACGTCCTTAAAAGCAAAGACGATCTTGTCCTCAGATTTATTTATTTTTTCTTCCAATTACAGACCCCAATGTTACTTCTCAGCAGTTCTCAGGTGTGAATGTCGTGCTGTCTGGCATCTGTAGGGCTATGTTGCCTTTTCTGGCTCCTGAAATGATGTCAGTTGATTGCTCCCGCAACAATGTCCCTGTTGCTTGTAAGTGGAGTACAGCAGTTGTAAATCCAAAAGTGAATACTTGTAGTATTATTGGTCCCAAGAGCAGAATGTATAACGCATTTCAGGTGTCACCTGCAGCCTTTTTCAAACATACTGTTTTTGTATTTTTGTCGGTGTTATTTAAACCATCCAGGTTGAACTTTCATTGGTTGTCTGGCATGTTCCTTATTGGTTTAGAGTTTCCACCAATCGCATTGTACTATCAGCCTATTCATTCACTGCTTAACATTTCGTTTTATCTAATGTGTTACCTCTATTGCATTTGAAATAATAAAGTTATAGTACTATTTTATTTTAGAACATGTTTAGGTTTTTTAACCAACGGATGAGGATTCTTATAAGAACAAGTATTCAAAAGAATTCAAAGATATCTCAAATTAAAGAGTTATTCATTATAACTGGTTAAAATTTCATCTGTGACTGTATGTACTTTATCTATGTACTCATAGTTGAATATATTGATTCAAACCAAGTTATATTATATTCTTTAGATTTTTAGAAGTGTTTATCTCAATCTTTTATTTTTGGATCACGTAATATATTTAAGGAATGATGAAAAATAGATTAAAAATGTATATAAAAATAGATATAATAATAAGAAATAATAATAAAAAATAAAAAATAAGAAAAATAAGAAAAAATTTAAGATAAGATAATATATTTGGGATAAAAGATGGACGGCTAGATTTGGAGTTTTGTCGGTAACGACCTGAAAAACAAACGCCGGCTTTTTTCTGGCCGCACCATAAAAATAACTCTGGTATTGAGAGTCCACATAAAGGCTGCGTTAGGCTCCAAAAAAGGAGCGTAGAGCATTTTTAACGCAGCTTCAACTCTCAATACCAGAGTTGCTTACGCAAGCGGCCAGCCTCAAAAACGTGCTCGTGCACGATTCCCCCATAGGAAACAATGGGGCTGTTTGAGCTGAAAAAAAAAACTAACACCTGCAAAAAAGCCGCGTTCAGCTCTTAACGCAGCCCCATTGTTTGCTATGGGGAAACACTTCCTACGTCTGCACCTAACACTCTAACATGTACCCTGAGTCTAAACACCCCTAACCTTACACTTATTAACCCCTAATCTGCCGTCCCCGCTATCGCTGACACCTGCATATTATTATTAACCCCTAATCTGCCGCTCCGTAAACCACCGCTACTTACAATATCCCTATGTACCCCTAATCTGCTGCCCATAACACCGCCGACCCCTATATTATATTTATTAACCCTTAATCTGCCCCCCTCAATGTCGCCTCCACCTGCCTACACTTATTAACCCCTAATCTGCCGAGCGGACCGCACCGCTATTATAATAAAGTTATTAACCCCTAATCCGCCTCACTAACCCTATAATAAATAGTATTAACCCCTAATCTGCCCTCCCTAACATCGCCGACACCTAACTTCAATTATTAACCCCTAATCTGCCGACCGGAGCTCACCGCTATTCTAATAAATGGATTAACCCCTAAAGCTAAGTCTAACCCTAACACTAACACCCCCCTAAATTAAATATAATTTTAATCTAACGAAATTAATTAACTCTTATTAAATAAATTATTCCTATTTAAAGCTAAATACTTACCTGTAAAATAAACCCTAATATAGCTACAATATAAATTATAATTACATTGTAGCTATTTTAGGATTAATATTTATTTTACAGGCAACTTTGTAATTATTTTAACCAGGTACAATAGCTATTAAATAGTTAAGAACTATTTAATAGCTAAAATAGTTAAAATAATTACAAAATTACCTGTAAAATAAATACTAACCTAAGTTACAATTAAACCTAACACTACACTATCAATAAATTAATTAAATAAACTACCTACAATTACCTACAATTAACCTAACACTACACTATCAATAAATTAATTAAATACAATTCCTACAAATAAATACAATTAAATAAACTAGCTAAAGTACAAGAAATAAAAAAGAACTAAGTTACAAAAAAATAAAAAAATATTTACAAACATAAGAAAAATATTACAACAATTTTAAACTAATTACACCTACTCTAAGCCCCCTAATAAAACAACAAAGCCCCCCAAAATAAAAAATGCCCTACCCTATTCTAAATTACTAAAATTAAAAGCTCTTTTACCTTACCAGCCCTCAACAGGGCCCTTTGCGGGGCATGCCCCAAGAAGTTCAGCTCTTTTGCCTGTAAAAAAAAACATACAATACCCCCCCAACATTACAACCCACCACCCACATACCCCTAATCTAACCCAAACCCCCCTTAAATAAACCTAACACTAAGCCCCTGAAGATCATCCTACCTTGTCTTCACCATACCAGGTTCACCGATCCGTCCTGGCTCCAAAATCTTCATCCAACCCAAGCGGGGGTTGGCGATCCATCATCCGGTGGCTGAAGAGGTCCAGAAGAGGCTCCAAAGTCTTCATCCTATCCGGGAAGAAGAGGCGATCCGGACCGGCAACCATCTTGATCCAAGCGGCATCTTCTATCTTCATCCGATGACGACCGGCTCCATCCTGAAGACCTCCACCGCGGACCCATCTTCTTCCGGCGACGTCCAACTGAAGAATGACGGTTCCTTTAAGGGACGTCATCCAAGATGGCGTCCCTCGAATTCCGATTGGCTGATAGGATTCTATCAGCCAATCGGAATTAAGGTAGGAATATTCTGATTGGCTGATGGAATCAGCCAATCAGAATCAAGTTCAATCCGATTGGCTGATCCAATCAGCCAATCAGATTGAGCTCGCATTCTATTGGCTGTTCCGATGGTGAAGACAAGGTAGGATGATCTTCAGGGGCTTAGTGTTAGGTTTATTTAAGGGGGGTTTGGGTTAGATTAGGGGTATGTGGGTGGTGGGTTGTAATGTTGGGGGGGGGTATTGTATGTCTTTTTTTACAGGCAAAAGAGCTGAACTTCTTGGGGCATGCCCCGCAAAGGGCCCTGTTCAGGGCTGGTAAGGTAAAAGAGCTTTTAACTTTAGTAATTTAGAATAGGGTAGGGCATTTTTCATTTTGGGGGGCTTTGTTGTTTTATTAGGGGGCTTAGAGTAGGTGTAATTAGTTTAAAATTGTTGTAAAATTTTTCTTATGTTTGTAAATATTTTTTTATTTTTTGTAACTTAGTTCTTTTTTATTTTTTGTACTTTAGCTAGTTTATTTAATTGTATTTATTTGTAGGAATTGTATTTAATTAATTTATTGATAGTGTAGTGTTAGGTTAATTGTAGGTAATTGTAGGTAGTTTATTTAATTAATTTATTGATAGTGTAGTGTTAGGTTTAATTGTAACTTAGGTTAGTATTTATTTTACAGGTAATTTTGTAATTATTTTAACTATTTTAGCTATTAAATAGTTCTTAACTATTTAATAGCTATTGTACCTGGTTAAAATAAATACAAAGTTACCTGTAAAATAAATATTAATCCTAAAATAGCTATAATATAATTATAATTTATATTGTAGCTATATTAGGATTTATTTTACAGGTAAGTATTTATCTTTAAATAGGAATAATTTATTTAATAAGAGTTAATTAATTTCGTTAGATGGAAATTATATTTAACTTAGGGGGGTGTTAATGTTAGGGTTAGACTTAGCTTTAGGGGTTAATACATTTATTAGAGTAGCGGTGAGCTCCAGTCGGCAGATTAGGGGTTAATAATTGAAGTTAGGTGTCGGCGATGTTAGGGAGGGCAGATTAGGGGTTAATACTATTTATTATAGGGTTAGTGATGCGGATTAGGGGTTAATAAATATAATACAGGGGTCGGCGGTGTTAGGGGGAGCAGATTAAGGGTACATAAGGATAACGTAGGTGGCGGTCGGCAGATTAGGGGTTAAAAAAATTTAATAGAGTGTCGGCGATGTGGGGGGACCTCGGTTTAGGGGTACATAGGTAGTTTATGGGTGTTAGTGTACTTTAGAGTACAGTAGTTAAGAGCTTTATAAACTGGCGTTAGCCCAGAAAGCTCTTAAATACTGACTTTTTTCCTGCGGCTGGAGTTTTGTTGTTAGATGTCTAACGCTCACTTCAGAAACGACTCTAAATACCGGAGTTAGAAAAATCCCATTGAAAAGATAGGATACGCAATTTACGTAAGGGGATCTGCGGTATGGAAAAGTCGCGGCTGAAAAGTGAGCGTTAGACCCTATTTTGAGTGACTCCAAATACCGGCGGTAGCCTAAAACCAGCGTTAGGAGCCTCTAACGCTGGTTTTCACGGCTAATGCCAAACTCCAAATCTAGCCGGGAGTGTATATAGTATAATATTTGCTGAATATTAGAAAAATTATAGTATCAGATCCAATTGATGGGGTATTTCAATATTTTAAAATGGTGTAATATTGAATTCAATATTTAGTCCCTTTGGAGTTTTTGTTTCTAATTCATATATTCATTTGTATTCTAATTTTAACATTTCATTTTCCACATCTCCTCCTCTCCAGTTTTGGTTTAGTTTATCGATTGCGATATATTTAAAAATTTTTAGATTACAATTATTGCATGATTGGAAATGTTTTGTTACTGGTAGGTCTTTATTTCTGTCATCTATTGCATTCTCTATAGAGAGTATATGTTCTCTCACTCTCTCTCTTACTGGTCTAGTGGATTCGCCCACGTACTGTTTCCCACAAAAACATTCTATCAGATAGATTATGTTTCTGTCAGTAAAACGTATTAGTTGTTTAATTTCATACTCTTTCCCTGTAATATTTGATTATTTTTTCCTTTTTTCTGAATGTCATTGTCTACACGATTTGCAAGCATAACAGGGGAAAAATCCTTTTAGTTATTTACCTTGAAGGTCTTTGTCTAATTTCTTTTTCTTTTTTATATCTGTTGGGGCTAGTCTGGTTTTCAGATTATTTGCCCTCCTATAGATGGTCTCTGGTTTTTCTCCTATTATATCTTTTAATTTCTCATCTAATTTTAGTATGTTCCAATGTTTTTTTATAATTCTTTCTACCTTTTTGTGATCTTTATTGTATTGGGTAATGAACGGTACTTTCGTTTTTTTGTTAATGTTAGTATTCTTTTTAGAATTGTCTAATATATCATTTCTATTTCTACCATTCACTATTTCAATTTGTTTGTCTATTACTTCACCTTTATATCCCCTATCTACAAATTTCTTTTTTAAGTATTGCTGACTGTGCCAGGAAATCTTGTTCTATAGAACAATTCTTTTTTATTCTTAATAACTGTCCTTTTGGAATGTTTATTTTCCAATGGTCATGGTAACAGCTTTCTGCATGTATGTAGTTTGCAGCATGTAAGTCATTTTCTCTCTAGAAAGACTTAGGCGCACTCAAAATTCCTTGTTTGTTCACTAGATAGATTACCTATACAGTGTAGAGGTTTCACTGTATTTTTTGAGTGTTTTTTGCATTTAACCAACAGCACCACCTACTGTGAGGTTCATGTATATCTTCCCTTTGGAGAAGATAGTTTCCATCCAGATAGATTGATTAAACCTTTTACATTCACAGTTCAGTGCTCTTAAACATGTCTACAGACGCAGACTTATTTAAACTAAGGTCAACCATCTATGAAAGTCTAAATGACATTTTTGAAGAAGAACATACTATAGTTCAAATTGAACACAATAATACAGAAACTAAACTACAAATACATTGAGGAAAAACTTGTACCAAGAGGTTTTAGGATTAAAAAACAATGCTCCTTCAAAATAGAAGAATTTATCAAAAAGTAGCAAAATATTTTAGAAGAAGCATCGTTAAAACTTATGGAACTGGGGGGCGGAGCCTAGCCACGAACTAAGATGGCTGCTTAGACTCAGAGCTCTGAAGTCCCCTGAGTCTTCAAAGTAATGTAACATTCCCACATAACCTTTAAAACAGCTCAGAACACCCATAAATACCCAGCATAACTGGCCGGGGGCAGACCTGGCAACCTCCCTACAGTGCAGAGACGCCTTACTGTCAGACAGCGTTACCCAAAGTGCCGGGACCGCGGGGAGAGAGAGCCGGACAGAGGAGACGGAGGGGTAAGCGGGCCCAAACACATCAACATCTAAACGCAATAAGTAGCAGAAGGGGAACCCCACGCCGCAATATTACCAGATTCACCAACGGCCTCCCCGCGCAGCCCCGCAAGAGTGTCACACTGTTATTCAGAGCCGGGATATACCGGCCTTGCAGAAGCCGCGACCGCGTGGTCGTGCCGCGGCCAACAGGAGCAGAGTCAAAGCGGACCTACAAGGAAGCACAAAAGAACCGAGCAGACCACATCCTCCTCAGGCAGACCGTAAGGCTAGCTATAAGCACTGCACTCTCACGTTGCCATATACCCCTTAAACCCCAGGACACAAAGCGCTAAAGTGGGGCGCAGCACAGGCTATAGTAAAGGGGGCAGTACAGGGCCCTAGATACCTTGAGAACAGGACCGCAACAGGCTTTCAGGAAAGGGGGCACACTTGAGGCTGCAGCGCACACGTTTAAAAACCACACAAACTGGGAGTAAGGGAATAAAAACGACCACCACAGTTGCCTCCTGCAGACAGCTAGCATAGCACCCTGAACTGCGGCAGACTTACCCTAACACTAATCTAACTAACCAGGCGCAGGGCCCCAGGCTGCACTCTGGGCCTGCAGGGCCAGCAACACTCTGTGCAGCGTGTAATCACAGGCACTGATCTGACCCCCTCTGGGGTGCATAGGCGACAACACAGCGCTGCACCTTGGGCCTGCAAATCCTAAGGACCTCACGTGCACAGTCCCAACCACAGGTTCACTGCATACTGGGGGCTAAAAATTAACAACTCAAATAAACACAAACAAGCAAGCAAAGAGATCTTCCTCCAACACAGAGTACGCCCGTGAATTCTATAAAGCAACACAGAACACAAAGAAGGTGCCACGGAGCAGCCCACATCAGTCCCTAGATATGGCTACCAAAAGAAATACTAAACCAAACAGACCTACACAAACAACAGCGCTGGAGAATTACCTGATCCCAGCGGAACCAACCACGTCCACAGTGGACAATGACCGCGCTGCGCCGGCCCAGACAACACTGGCGCAAGTCCACGAGTCAAGCTCTCAAAGCAAGATGCAAAGCTACCTAACAAGAGAGGACATAAGACACCTTTCTTCAAAAGAAGACATCAAAGAGGCGATGCAAGACTTTAAGTCCATGTTTGGGGAACTGAAAAGAGACATTGTGGCGGTAGACCGCCGTGTCACGCAGGTGGAAGAGAGGCAAGAAACCCTCAGCTCGGACTTGCAACACCAAACCAGTCAATTGCAGGCTCAGGAGGGTACGGTGCAATCACTCATGGACCGCATAGAGGACTTAGAGAACAGGAGCAGGAGGAACAATCTTAGGCTCCGAGGAATAACTGAAGCAGTCGACCCTCCTGCCCTGCTAAATTACATCCAAGACTTTATCAAACACCTTAAAAATAATGATATGGCGCCAGACACACCGATAGAAAGAGCCCATCGGGCCCTACGCCCCAAACCACCAAGCAGAGCACCTCCAAGAGATGTCATAATGAAGCTGTTGTCATTTAGGGATAAGGAGGAGATCCTTCGGCTTGCCAGAGCACAGCATCCCCTGGAATTTCGAGGCTCAGAAATACAAGTGTACTCTGATTTATGTCCCACCACGCTACAAAAGCGAAGAGACTTGAGGTTTGTCACTGTGGCCTTAAAAGAAAAGGGATTGCCATACAGGTGGGGATTCCCCACCAGCTTGATTGTCACAAAAAACAACACCTTGCACATTTTAAAATCAGCGGAAGACCTTCCAAACTTCACTCAAGCATTGGGACTAAACATACGTCCGCCCACAGAGGCAGCTGAAGGCCACCGGGGCCCTCCAGGACCCAACCCAAGAATCAACCAGCAGCCCTTGGCCTGATGGGACAACATCAAGACAGGTTTACATAAATTCAATTATTACACTGATGTGTGGTACTTTGAACATTTGTCATGGACATAGGTGTGTTAGGTGTGACTGGACTCAAAGGTTTTACTCTAGCGAGAATGTAAATGCTCATGTCAGGTATGTACATTATACTGAAGGTAAATGTGAATGTTACTTTAGATATTTATTTGTATGCCTAAGATGTTTACTGTCAGCATTTAAATAATAACCGAGGATTAGAACATCTCGATATGCAAAGGTCTTTCCAAGAGATCAGACTAAGACTGTAGCGAACAACAAGTAGATGACAAGTCAGCTCAGGTATTGCTTAACACATGCACTACACTCTATAGGACCTACTGATGTCTTTGATACTGATGGTCACATCACCGGACGACTACACGAACAGACACATAAAGCTCTACTCAAACTCACAAAAGAATAACGACTCATTGTAACATAGTCATACACAACATGCAAGCATGACAAAATACAATGCCGAATTAGCTGATATCACTGCAGACACAGTACAAGACCATCACACTAGGTCCAGAAAAACACCTTAACAGATAGAAAACCAGGACAACGACCGAGATTAGTCACCACACGTCAAGCAAAGTGGTTAAGTTGAGTTCATAATATTATATTGGGAAATGTTAACTTAATATGTATATGTTAAACGTTTATATCAGATTTGAAGACAAAGGGGACAACTACCCCCTACAATAGAGTAGTTCTCTTATCTTTGTTGAAATTTGCTGTATTGGAACAGGCAACACTGTTCTACTTATTTTGAATTGATTTGAAACACTGCTTAATTGTGTAGCAGAGCAGTTCAGTCTCTGCTTTCTTTTTCCACTTCCCCTCTCACACACCTAGGGGCAACTGTCCCATTCTCCATCCTTACGGCTTAACACCCCTCCTAGTAGCCTCACCCCCCCCCCCCCCTCCTCTCACACTAACCCCTCTTTTCCCCCTCCCCCTTCCCCTCTCCCCCCCCCCCCTTTTTTTTTTTTTTTTTTTTTCCCTCCTTCCCCTCGCCCACCCACAGAACTCTAGCCCTTCGTAGAGAAACATACAAAACATGGCACCTAGGCAGGGGCACACCAGAACACATCCAATAGAGTTAATATCACTAAATGTCAAAGGTTTAAACAGCACCTACAAGAGATCTATAGCACAAAGGGAATTCCAGAGAATGGGAGGAGACATCATATACCTTCAAGAAACGCACTTTGCGGCATCACACGAGCCTAAATGGTATAGTCGTCATTACACAACTGCAATCTTTGCATCAGGGCCAAAAAAAAGAAATGGGGTTGGAATCCTTTTACAAACAAAACTACCTTTCCAGCCAACTCAAATACACAGGGACCCAGAAGGCAGATATCTAATTGTAACTGGTTCCTTGTATGGTAGACCCATCACAATGGCCAACATATACTGCCCAAACCACTCACAGCACACCTTTCTCATGAAGGTTATCCGAAAAATACTAGAAATGAAAATTGGAATGCTGTTTCTGGGTGAGGACTTCAACGCCCCACTGGATCCAGCCCTAGACACATCGGATGGCGTCTCCAGCATCCACCACAGGACACTTAAACGCATGGCAGCAATGCTAACGGAATTGACAGTTCATGACATATGGCGCGTTCACCACCCAAGGGGAAAAAATTACACATTTTACTCACACCCACACAGAAAATACTCAAGGATTGACTATCTTTACACAGACACCACAGGACTCACGATCACTCAAAGTAGTAACATCAACGCAATAACATGGTCAGACCACGCCCCGGTCAGCTGCTCAATATTGTGGCCCAACACACCAGTCACACCATTTGTGTGGCGACTGGATGACACATTACTGGATGACCCTGTCTTCACGGCAGCAATCCAAGAAGAACTAACAAATTTCTTCCAGACTAATGGTGCCGGACACACAGAGAGTACTACAGTCTGGGAAGCGCACAAATGCACTGTCAGAGGTCTCCTGATCAGGAGGAAATCTGGCCTGAATAAAATCAAGAGGGAACGCTACCGCATGCTGATGACGGAGGTAGAACAGGCAGAACAAATCCATAAATTACAGCCGAACGATGCCGGTAAAGCACAAACACTGGCAAAAGCAAGGGATAACCTTCTGCAGTACCTGCAGGAGGAATATCAAAGAAAGGCACTGATGTTAAGGCAATTATACTTCGAGCACGGGGACAAGGCCGGAAAACTATTGGCCAGGGCGATTGCAAGGAAAAAACTCAAGACTTATGTGCATCACGTAATTGATAATGAAGGAGCGGCGAGACTAGACGCAGACTCGATCGCAGAAACCTTCAGAGTTTTCTATGAAACTCTATATAACATAGCACATAACGAGCAAGAAGGGGGGAGCCTATCGCGCCCATCGCAAGACGATGAGGCGATACTAAAATATCTGGAGGGTGTTGAACTCCCCAGTCTGACAGAGCAGGAGAGGGATGCACTTGAATCCCCAATTACAACTGCGGAAATTTTGAAAGCGATTAAAGACCTCCCATCTGGGAAAAGTCCGGGACCTGATGGTTTCGGACTAAAGTACTACAAAACATACGCGCACAAACTGGCTCCTATCTTGGCGGACATGTTCAATGCCTTGCCCCAGGTCCCCAAGCTTCCAAGCTCCATGTTGGAGGCTTACATAACTGTAATCCCCAAGCCAGGGAAACAGCAGGACAGGCCCCAGAACTTCAGACCCATCTCTCTCCTAAACTCTGACGTTAAGATTCTGGCGAAGGTCTTGGCTATCAGAATTAACAAATTCCTGCCTGGCCTGGTATCAGGTGGGGTTTGTCCCAGCTCGCGAGGCGAGGGACAACACCCTGAAAGTGCTTCAAATGATCACGCATGCCCAAATATACGGAGCTCCTCTCTCCCTGGTCACTACAGATGCTGAGAAAGCATTTGACCGGGTGAGATGGTCGTTCATGATGCGCACGCTCCAGGCATTCGGATTTGGAGCGAAAATCATAAACATGATCATGTCCCTATACTCCTCCCCTAACGCCAGAGTTAGGGTGAACGGGACACTCTCCGACTCGTTTAACATCAACAACGGCACCAGGCAAGGCTGTCCTCTCTCGCCGCTCCTCTTCGCACTCACGATTGAGGTCTTGGCGAGTAAAATTAGAAACAACCCGCTTGTCAAAGGGTTTGCGATAGGCGGGAAAGAACAGAAACTTTCCATGTATGCTGACGACGTACTACTATCTATCTCGAATGCCCCGGATTCGTTAAGGGAAGCCATGTCAGAGTTTGCGGAGTTCGGAAGAGTATCAAACTTCCTACTCAACCCGCAAAAATCAGAAATCCTGATCATAAATGAGAGACCAGACTTAATTGACGCACTCCGAAAAAATTGCCCAATTAAATTGGCACATCACTCCATAAAATACCTAGGGATCAAGCTCACTCCCAATTTAAAAGAGACAATAGAGATTAACTATAAAAACATTAGGGATGAGATCGTTAATGACTTAGCTAATTGGAAAAATAAAACCATCTCATGGATGGGGCATATTGGGGTGGTTAAGATGAATATCTTGCCGAGAGTGATGTATGTGTTGCAAACAATTCCTGTCCCCCCAACCACGCAATACATACAACAATTACAGAAAGCTATAGAAGCCTACATCTGGAACGACATCAAGCCACGTATCAGAAAGCACACCATATATCTACCCAGAGATGGGGGAGGCTTGGGTGTGCCCTTGCTGACAGAGTATCAAAGAGCAATCTCTTTACAAAGGCTGGTGGAATGGAGCCAAAACATACGCAATAAAGCCTGGGTCCAAATTGACAACGACATTCTGGGACGAGGGAACATTGGTGCACTGGCATGGATCTCTGCCAAGGGCAGACCAACTGACATTGCACTATACCCTCTGATAGCGCAGGTGTTTGAGGTATGGGACAAGACGCTTCTTAAAGAACCACACATATCTACGCTTTGTTCGCCAAACACCCCAATTAGAGAAAACCCAGACTTGGGCATGGAGTTTAGACCTCACGTAGCAGGCGAATTCCATACCCTTGCAGAGTCCTCCATAGTCAATGTTATGCATCAAGGAAAATTAAAAACACAAACTGAATTGTCGGAATGGGCACCCGAGATATTTACATCATGGTACAGGGTTGCTCAGATGCAACACTATATCACAACACACCAAGACAAACCAGCACTGACCAGACAAAAAACATTCTATGAGACATTATGCACAATGACGCAGGCCCCCACCCACCTAATCTCACAACTATACAAATATCTGCTGACAAAAGGAGGAGCCACCCTGCCGTCCTATACTGCCGCTTGGCAAAATGATCTTACACAAGATCTTGAGATAAAAGACTGGACTAAAATCTTCGCTAAAGCGAAAAAAGCTTCGGTCTCTATGAAAATCCAAGAGACTCACTACAAGCTGATGAGCAGATGGTACATGACACCTCACAGACTGCACAAAATATACCCACATGTGGACGGGGGCTGCTGGAGAGGCTGTGGGGAAGAGGGAACATTACTGCATATTTGGTGGACATGCCCACACATACGCCCATTTTGGGAGGAAGTGTTAGGGGAAATAAGCAAGAAACTAAAGACCATAATACCTCCAAAACCCTCATACCTAATATACCACGAACTCCCCAAGATGATAGGAGAGGATAAGTACCTGCTTCTCCTACTGATGCTAAACAGCGCGAAAGGCCTGATACCTGTACATTGGAAAAAAGCGCAGGCCCCAACTCAGCAGGAATGGAGACATAGAGTAGGTGATTTACTTAAGCTTGAACGGTATCATTACCTCAAACTAGGAAAACTAGACACCCATGAAATGATGACATTGACCTGGGAGTACAGGGGACTATAACATGAGAAACGATGCAAGGCATTAGCGACACCTCAGAAACCACCCCGCCACCCCCAAACACACACCTCATATCCCCCTCCCATTCCCCTTTTACCCATTCCCCCTCTCCTTTTTTTTTTTTTTCTCTTTCCTCCTCCTCTGCTCTTTTCTCCGAACTTTACTAACTCTTTCTTCTTAGATATTTCAGCCTTACGAAATAGTGAGTAAGGCCATAACGTTAGAAACAAAGCGATACTCGGCGGAATGTAACCAAAAGCCGAGTACCAACTGTTGATATGAAAGTTAAGACCCTGACGTTAAGTTCCAAAGTTGGATTTAAACAGTTAATAGAAACTCTATCACCCTGCGAGCCTATTAGCTGGCAGATACAAGCTCAAAGTTATAGACTTGCCTAATTATAACATTAACAAGAAAGAGAAACAGACTGTATGATTATAGGATGTGAAATCTGAACATCGAACGACCTCAAGACTCTCACACTGTTGTATTGTACCTTGCACTATATATGTATTGAATATTGTTTCAAAGAATGTATACAGTGATCTGGTTGTTCTCATCTTCTCTTTAATAAAGCTTGTTTCAAAATTTAAAACTTATGGAACTAATTAAGGAATTTAGAGGAGATACATTGATAAAATTGGGTAACCAAATAAATGAGCTAGAGGCAAAATTGGAAGTTTTTAAAAAAGATAAAGAATATTTGTAGAGGGAACAAATAATATAGGATTTACTTAAAACAACTAAAAAGGAACTAATAGAAATAAAAAAAAGAAAACTAGACAGAGACAGAGATGATTATGCACACTTCAAAGGAAAAGCAGGTGATAACTGTTTCAGTACACATGACTGGAGATTTAACAAATTTAAAGATACAACATCAGAATAAAAGGTTAAAGAAAGGGAAGAAAATGCAAATCAGAGAATAGAGAATAGGAACACAAAAAGTAGTAATGAACATAAAAATAATATTTCACAACGATTCTGTCAAAGAAATGAGAATAAATGGACTAATCCAAGTAGGATTACCAACATCCTAATTCACAATAGCAAAGTTATAACTATAATCATAACAACTGCTGAAATGGTAACAATCAATGGGTTAGCAGAAACTTTAGAGAACAGAGATATGGAGATAATAGAGAGGATATAAATGATAATAGAACAAATCAAAACAATAGTAACAGATATCCGTATAGATCCAACGGTATTGGAGAAGACAAGATATACAAGAAGTGTAGGAACACAATATTTTGAAAGAAACAATAGATTTGATAAACACACTGAAAGTAATTATGTAACTAATAACTCTGATTATTTTACAAATTATAAAACCCATAACAGATTTGCTCCCTTATCAAATCTTGAGGAAGGTGAGAAACAGATATCGAATTATAATGAAAATTATAGAAGGGATTTTTTAGACATAGGCCAGATGAGAAGAGAAGAGATAAGGCCAGAACCAGAGATCAGAAATACCAGAAAAAGAAAAGATTCAGAAAGAAAGTAAATGGTATATGTAAAACCAAAAGACAAAAGAAAGAAGATTCTAAAGCAATATATAACTTAAGTTCAATTACACTAAACAGTGAACAAAAGAAAGTACTAAACAAAGGCCTAACTTTTTCCCCAACAAATAAATTAAATAAATTTAATACGTATATAGACATACAGAAATTAATAAGATCACTGACTCTAAAGAGATATTTCTCAAAAACAGCAATAGAGAAACAAGTATTATACACAAATTTCAACAATGGAAAACAAATACAACATTCAAATCTAGAAAATAGATCAACCTTGGCACAGCTATCCTGATTCAAATCATTACAACTTATAATATGACTACTAGAAATAAGTGAACACTTGGCTCTCTGAAGCCTTGACTCTTTGTGCCCTGTGCTTCTAAGTGCCCTGTGTTACAAGTGGCCGAGTAAAAAACTGGAGTTATATCCATGACACTACCACCTAGAATGCTCTACTAACAACATGAAGCACTGTTCTAACCCTCCATCTCATCTCTCTACAGGTATGCATCTCTCCTACTTCCTTTATCTGCCTGGCTGTCCCTGCATGTCCCTTTAATTTGCTCAAAATACACTGGTATGCATCTCTCCTGCTTCCTTTATCTGCCTGGTTGTCCCTGTGTGTCCCTTTAATTTGCTTAAAATACACTGGTATGCATCTCTCCTGCTTCCTTTATCTGCCTGGTTGTCCCTGCGTGTCCCTTTAATTTTCTCAAAATACACTGGTATGCATCTCTCCTGCTTCCTTTATCTGCCTGGTTGTCCCTGCGTGTCCCTTTAGGTTGCTTAAAATACACTGGTATGCATCTCTCCTGCTTCCTTTATCTGCCTGGTTGTCCCTGCGTGTCCCTTTAGGTTGCTTAAAATACACTGGTATGCATCTCTCCTGCTTCCTTTATCTGCCTGGTTGTCCCTGCGTGTCCCTTTAGGTTGCTTAAAATACACTGGTATGCATCTCTCCTGCTTCCTTTATCTGCCTGGTTGTCCCTGTGTGTCCCTTTAATTTGCTTAAAATACACTGGTATGCATCTCTCCTGCTGTCTGGATTTATGTTTTTTTGTTAGATTTGTTATCAGTTCCTTTGTACAATATCTGTTTGCTTCCCAACCATTTGTCTTCCCCCCAATCTAATTTGCAAGTGTGTATAACTCCAGTCTCCTAACTAGTCTGCCTGTGCACAGCTGTCTTGATTCAAATCATTACAATTTATAATCTGACTACTAGAAATAAGTGAACACTTGGCTCTCTGAAGCCTTGACTCTTTTTGCCCTGTGCTTCTAAGTGCCCTGTGTTACAAGTGGCCGGGTAAGAAAAAAGGAGTTATATCCATGACACTACCACCTAGAATGCTCTACTAACAACATGAAGCACTGTTCTAACCCTCCATCTCATCTCTCTACAGGTATGCATCTCTCCTGCTTCCTTTATCTGCCTGGCTGTCCCTGCATGTCCCTTTAATTTGCTCAAAATACACTGGTATGCATCTCTCCTGCTTCCTTTATCTGCCTGGTTGTCTGTGCGTGTCCCTTTAATTTGCATAAAATACACTGGTATGCATCTCTCCTGCTTCCTTTATCTGCCTGGTTGTCCCTGCGTGTCCCTTTAATTTTCTCAAAATACACTGGTATGCATCTCTCCTGCTTCCTTTATCTGCCTGGTTGTCCCTGTGTGTCCCTTTAATTTGCTTAAAATACACTGGTATGCATCTCTCCTGCTTTCTTTATCTGCCTGGTTGTCTGTGCGTGTCCCTTTAATTTGCTTAAAATACACTGGTATGCATCTCTCCTGCTTCCTTTATCTGTCTGGTTGTCCCTGCGTGTCCCTTTAATTTTCTCAAAATACACTGGTATGCATCTCTCCTGCTTCCTTTATCTGCCTGGTTGTCCCTGCGTGTCCCTTTAGGTTGCTTAAAATACACTGGTATGCATCTCTCCTGCTTCCTTTATCTGCCTGGTTGTCCCTGCGTGTCCCTTTAGGTTGCTTAAAATACACTGGTATGCATCTCTCCTGCTTCCTTTATCTGCCTGGTTGTCCCTGCGTGTCCCTTTAGGTTGCTTAAAATACACTGGTATGCATCTCTCCTGCTTCCTTTATCTGCCTGGTTGTCCCTGCGTGTCCCTTTAGGTTGCTTAAAATACACTGGTATGCATCTCTCCTGCTTCCTTTATCTGCCTGGTTGTCCCTGTGTGTCCCTTTAATTTGCTTAAAATACACTGGTATGCATCTCTCCTGCTGTCTGGATTTATGTTTTTTTGTTAGATTTGTTATCAGTTCCTTTGTACAATATCTGTTTGCTTCCCAACCATTTGTCTTCCCCCCAATCTAATTTGCAAGTGTGTATAACTCCAGTCTCCTAACTAGTCTGCCTGTGCACAGCTGTCTTGATTCAAATCATTACAATTTATAATCTGACTACTAGAAATAAGTGAACACTTGGCTCTCTGAAGCCTTGACTCTTTTTGCCCTGTGCTTCTAAGTGCCCTGTGTTACAAGTGGCCGAGTTAAGAACTGGAGTTAGAAACTGGAGGGGGAAACTGCAATCCCATTAACAGGTAAAACCTACTTACTATACACCTGCACAATGCTTTCCATGTCTTTTCTGCTATTTCTGTCTGCCCTTTTCCTAAAAATCACTGCACTTCCCTGTAGCAACAATAACCCCCACACTATCCATATCTCATCCTCCCTTCTCTCATCCCCTATGCTCTCCTCTCATGAACTACTTTGTCTCCTTAGTAATCATACCCACTCCTACAAGTCCCCCTCTCACCTTCTGTCACTCACACTCCTATTACTGCTTGCTGCTGGTGACATCTCTCCTAACCCTGGCCCTGCAGCAATCACCACACTTTTACACTCTCACTCAGTCTCCCACTGCAAAAACTCTTGGTCATGCAATCCTAACAATCTCATCTCTATTAACCCACAGCGCTTATCCCCTCTCTTTTCTTGTGCTCTTTGGAATGCACGCTATGTTTCTAACAAACGTACAATTGTTCATGACCTGTTTGTTTCTAACACCTTCAATCTTCTAGCAATTACTGAAACCTGGTTATCATCTTCTGACATTGCTTCCAGTGCTGCTCTCACGCACGGTGGTCTCCCCTTTAGCCACACACCTAGGCCAGGTGAGAGACATGATGGCGGTGTTGGAATCTTACTCTCCCCCTCCTGCTCCTTTCAGCACCTGCAGCCTCATCCAGCTCTCTCCTTTTCCTCCTTTGAAGTTCACTGCATCCGACTATTCTCCCCCCTCTCCCTCAGGGTGGAAGTTATCTATCACCCCCCCGGACCTACCTCCCAATTCCTTGATAACTTTGCTGCCTGGCTTTCTCACTTTCTCTCTACAAATACATCTTTTTTTATCCTGGGGACTTCAACATTCCCATTGATAACCCATCTGCCCCTGCTGCCTCTAAACTTCTCTCACTCACAAACTCCTTTGGTCTCTCACAATCCACCATATTCCCTACTCACCGCGACAGACACTCTATTAATCTAGTATTCTCCTACCTCTGCTCTCTCTCTGATGCCACCTGTCACCCATTTCCCATCTCAGACCACCATCTGCTCACCTTTAAGCTTAATATACAGGCTAAACTTACTTCTCCCCCCCTCGCCCCCACACCTGTAGAAATCTGCACACTGTGGATCCTCTCCAACTCTCCAACACACCAAAAACACCTTCCCCACACTTCCACAATATCCTGCCCTGATCTTGCTACAACCCACTATAACAATACTCTCTCCTCGGCACAGGACACTTTTGCTCCTCCCTAAATACGCAAAACCCCACGTCGTCAGCTCCAACCCTGGCACTCTAACCAAACATGCTACCTGCAAAAATGCTCCCGTACTGCTGAACGTGCCTGGAGGAAATCCCGCTCTGAATCAGATTTCCTTCACTATAAGTTCATTCTTAATTCTTACTCCTCTGCCCTTCACTTAGCCAAGCAAACCTACTTCTCTTCTCTTATATCTACTCACTCCTCAAACCCTAAACATCTCTTCTCCATTTTCAACTCTCTCCTTTATCCACCTTCACCACCCCCTTCATCTGCCTGCCTTTAGTGCTCAAGACCTGGCAGACTACTTTTTCAACAAAACAATTACCATCCGAAGTAATATCCCAACACAAGACTGCAACCTTCTATCTCCACCCCCAGCAACCCCCTCCACCACTCTCAGCACCTTCCCCCCTACCACTGAGAATGAAGTGAGTTCCATATTGTCTTCCTCACACCTCACTACCTGCCCACTTGACCCTATCCCTTCACATCTAATACCTTCTCACTCCAGCTCTTACTCACATATTCAACCTATCCCTTACTGCCGGTTCATTCCCATCTTCCTTCAAACACACAAAGGTCACCCCCATCCTCAAAAAACCCTCCCTCATCCCCAATTCTCCTGCAAACTACCGCCCCATATCACTGCTTCAGCTAGCTTCAAAAGTCCTGGAAAAACTAGTCTTCGATTGCTTAACCCACTTCTTGTCCTCCAACTCACTGCTTGATCCCTTACAATCTGGCTTCCGTTCCCAACATTCAACTGAGACTGCCCTCACCAAGGTTGCTAATGATCTTCTCTCTGCTAAACAAAACGGCCACTACTCAATACTTATCTTACTTGATCTGTCTGCTGCCTTTGACACAGTTGACCATCCCCTTCTCCTATAGACTCTCAGCTCACTTGGGCTCTCTGACACTGCCCTTTCCTGGATCCACTCTTATCTCTCTAATAGGTCCTTTTCTGTCTCCTTTGCTGCTGGTGACTCCTCTCCATTGCCTCTGCCTGTTGGAGTACCTCAAGGCTCTGTTCTGGGTCCTCTACTCTTCTCTATTTATACATCCTCACTGGGTAAACTTATCAGTAGCTATGGCTTCAACTACCACCTCTATGCTGATGATACTCAGATCTACCTATCCACCCCTTCACTCTCTCCTTCTGTCCTTTCTCACATCAGTGTCTGCTTATCTGGCATTTCTTCTTGGATGCCCTCTCACCACCTAAAAAATCAATATGTCCAAGACTGAGCTCCTTCTCATCCCCCCTCTAATTCTACCCCGGTTCCAAACTTTTCAATCACTGTTGGTGACACCACTATCTCCCCATCACCCCAAGTCCGCTGCCTAGGAGTTACACTTGACTCCAATCTGTCCTTCATACCCCACATCCAATTGCTCTCTTCCTCCTGTCGCAACCATCTACGCAATATCTCCAAAATCCATCCATTTCTGAGTGCTGAAACTACTAAACAGCTAATCCACTCCCTGGTAATCTCCCGACTTGACTACTGTAATAACCTACTAATTGGCCTCTCTCTCTCCCGTCTCTCCCCTCTTCAATCCATCCTAAATGCCTCTGCTAGGCTAATCCACCTCTCCCGACGCGCTGTATCTGCTGCACCTCTCTGCGAGTCCCTTCACTGGCTACCCATCCACAGCAGAATTAAATTCAAAATTCTCATCCTGACCTACGCTCCCTAAAGACCTTTCTGTTCATGGAAGCCTCTCTCCAAATCAGTAACAAATGAATTCTACTTGCCTAACTGCTGCCCCATCTAACTCTACACTAACATCATTCTCACCTTTGCAGTTCCCACCTCCTATTTCTCACCCTCCCACCATCTAGATTGTAAGTTCCCATGGGAACAGGGCCCTCAATTCCCCCTGTATTTGTTTGTTAAACTTTGTCTGGTGTCTTTTATATTGTATTGTACTGTACTTTTATCTTTGTACCCATGGACAGCGCTGTGGAATCTGTTGGCGCTTTATAAATAAAGAATAATAATAATAATAACCTTTTTTCCTAAAAATGACAAAGGACCAATTCTAGAACCATTTGAATCACTAGTCCTAGAAGATTTAAAGAATATAAAAGAGCATAAATTAAAATACAGACAAAATAATCTAACCAAAAAAGAAAGACAGGTTTTAGAAAATATGGAAAAGTATCATAATATAGTGGTGGGGGAATCGTTATTCTCAATAAAGATAATTATCTAAAGATATGTAATGAGTTAATTGGAGCTCAAAACACCTATAAGAAATGCGTCAGAAACCCAACTAGCTTTTACAAAGTAGAATTGAAAATGATACTAACAGAAGCTAAAAATAAAGAAATACTCCCAAATCAAGAATTTAATCCACCTGGCTGTCCAATAGTCTCGGGTATAAGTTCTTTAACACCTAACCTATCCGAGTATGTAGACAAGTATTTACAAAAACATGTAGTTACCCTAGACAGTAATTTAAAAGATTCAACCCATATAATTAAATTATTAAAAGATATAGAATGGAATAATAAAATGTGGCTAATAACATGTGATGTATATTCTTTATACACATGTATAAAACGCATAGATGGACTTAACGCAGTTGACTATTATCTAAGCAGAGAGGAGGAAATGGTTGAATCACAAAAGGATTTCATCCTTGAAAGTATCAAATACATTCTGACACACAATTATTTTCATTTTGAAGGGAATTTTTATAATCAAATCTGTGGCACAGCCATGTGTAATGCTCTAACGTACTGCCCCTTTAAGTATGGCCCTCCTACTTCAGCCTATTTAAGCCAGCACTTCCTCTAACACTCTGCTTAGGTATCTTCAATTGTAGAGAGTTTCCTTCCTGTGCAACTTACTGAAGCCAATCAACTACAGACTGCTGTTGTTCCGCAGTCTGTAACAGCTGCTATCACCTACAGGAGATGCAGTCTTTCTCCACTGCTTCTGGATTCACTTTCAGTTTCTCTATAACTGCAGGACATGCCAATACTACTAATCTAAAGCAGAGATTGTTTATTTCCATTAATCTCCTGGCTGCCCCTCTGTTCAGATAATGTTTTTACATCTGCCTACAGCATTAGTATCAGATGTTAGCAAGTAATGTTAACCCTTAAAGGGACACTGAACCCAAACAATTAACTAAATATTAGAACGCACTTCAAAGAAGTAGATAGCAATAACTACATACATGCAGAGAGCTGTCACCTTGACCGTTGGAAAAGAAACATCCCGAAAGGACAGTTATTAAGAATAAAAAAGAATTGTTCTATAGAACAAGATTTCCTGGAACAGTCAGCAATACTAAAAAAGAAATTTGTAGATAGGGGATATAAAGGTGAAGTAATAGACAAACACATTGAAATAGTGAATGGTAGGTATAGAAATTATATATTCTAAAAAGAATACTAAAATTAACAAAAAAAACGAAGGTACCGTTCATTACCCAATACAATAAAGATCACAAAAAGGTAGAAAGAATTATAAAAAAAACATTGGAACATACTAAAATTAGATGAGAAATTAAAAGGTATAATAGGAGAAAATCCAGAGATCTTCTATAGGAGGGCAAATAATCTGAAAACCAGACTAGCCCCAACAGATATAAAAAAGAATAAGAAATTAGACAAAGACCTTCAAGGTTAAGAACTAAAAGGATTCTTCCCCTGTTATGCTTGCAAATCGTGTAGACATTCAGAAAAAAGGAAAAAATTTAAATAAAATATTACAGGGAAAGAGTATGACATTAAACAACTAATACATTGTACTGACAGAAACATAATCTATCTGATAGAATGTTTTTGTGGGAAACAGTACGTGGGCAAATCCACTAGACCAGTAAGAGAGAAAGTGAGAGAACATATAGGGGTCTATCTATCAAGCTCCGTATGGAGCTTGACGCCCCGTGTTTCTGTGAGCCTGCAGGCTCACCAGAAACACAAGTTATGGAGCAGAGGTCACAAAGACCGCTGCTCCATAACCCTGTCCACCTGCTCTGAGCAGGTGGACAGGAATCGCTACAATTCAACCCGATCGAGTACGATCGGGTTGATTGACACCACCTGCTGGCGGCTGATTAGCCACAAGTCTGCAGGGGGCGGCGTTGCACCAGTAGCTCACAAGAGCTGCTGGTGCAATGCTGAATACGGAGAGCGTATTGCTCCTCGCATTCAGCAATGTCTTACGGACCTGATCCGCACTGTCGGATAAGGTCGGCAAGACATTTGTTAAATAGGCCTCATACTCTCTATAGAGAATGCAACAGATGACAGAAATAAAGACCTACCAGTACCAAAACATTTCCTATCATGCAATAATTGTAATCTAAAAAAAATGAAATATATCGCAATCGATAAACTAAACCAAAACTGGAGAGGAGGATATGTGGAAAATGAAATGTTAAAATTAGAATACAAATGAATATATGAATTACAAACAAAAACTCCAAATGGACTTAATATTGAATTCAATATTACACCTTTTTTAAAAATGGATCTGATACTATAATCTTTCTAGTATTCAGTAAATATTATACTATATACACCCCATCTTTTATCCCAAATATATTATCTTATCTTAATTTTTTTTAATTATATTTATTTTTATATATATTTTTTATCTAATTTTCATCATTCCTTAAATATATTACATGATCCCAAAATAAAAGATTGAGAAAAACACTTCTAAAAATCTAAAGAATATAATATAACTTGGTTTGAATCAATATATTCAACTATAAGTACATAGATAAAGTACATACGGTCACAGGTGAAATTTTAACCAGTTATAATGAATAACCCTTTAATTTGAGATATCTCTGAATTCTTTTGAATACTTGTTCTTATAAGAATCCTCATCCGTTGGTTAAAAAACCTAAACATGTTCTAAAATAAAATAAATAAAAAAGTACATAATTCAAATGCAATAGAAGTAACACATTAGATAAAACTAAATGTTAAGCAGTGAATGAATAGGCTGATACTACAATGCGATTGGTGGAAACTCTAAACCAATAAGGAACATGCCAGACAACCAATGAAAATGCGGCCTGGATGGTTTAAATAACACCGGCAAGAATACAAAGACAGTATGTTTGAAAAAGGCTGCAGGTGACACCCGAAATTCGTTATACATTCTGCTCTTAGGACTGATAATACTACAAGTATTCACTTTTGGATTTACAACTGCTGTGCTCCACTTACAAGCAACAGGGACATTGTTGCGGGAGCAACCAACTGACATAATTGCAGGAGCCAGAAAAGGCAACATAGCCCTACAGAAGCCAGACAGCATGACATTCACACCTGAGAACTGCTGAGAGGTAACATTGGGGTCTGCAATTGGAAGGAAAAAAAAAAGGTGAGGATAAGATTGTCTTGGCTTTTAAGGACGTACCCAGCTCCACATAATAGTATACCGGTATACACAGATTCATCCATTAATAATCATTTCTTCTTCAATGGAACACAAAGGTAGGAACAACTGCTTTTAAGCCCCGGGCAAAAAAACTTCATATAAACTTTGGATCCCATAAATAGGTTTACATGATAACCGGATTGACTGTTGTAAAAAGAAACAAAAAATACAGCCAGTTACATATAATCTGTGCAGTTTATATGAATTCACTTTAGGAATTAAGATATCATTATTCCTTTAATTTTGCAGCCATTGTGCATTTACCACAACTGACATTTTTAAGTACGCTATTATAAATCAGTTTTTGCTCTGTACCCTTAAAAGATTTTGCATTTTGTTACTGAAGAGATTTATTACATGTTTTAAGAGGGTCGATACTATTTTGATACATATATTCTTGACTCTATTCACTATTATAACATATGGTATCATTCTTTAAACTGTGGCAGACAGACACTATACAAATACAAGTGTGTAATAGTTATACCAACAATAACACTACATATATTTTGACCGAAAAAAGTTGGAAGTATTAGTTTTATGTTTGGTTTTAACAGCTATTTAGTTTTAATAAACATATCCATTTAATTATGTTTAGGTTTTAATAAGAAACTAATATTTCTCTTTTTTTAACATAGAATTAATTAAAATTATTATATATTAATTGTATTATCTTTGTACTAATTGTATTATTTTTTGTATTATGGTAAAACAGTAAAAAACAAAAATTTTTTAGAGTATTTCTCTTTTATACTTACCTACTAACTCATTATCCATTTGTCAAATTGAAGGTTCTAAACCAATTGATTTAAGGAATAAATCAAATATCTGTAGATAGTTCTTTGAATTATATAGCCAAATACATCCTAATCAATTATCAACTATATAATCAATTAAGAAATTATTTATGATAGTTAATTGAATACACTTAAACAGATAGATCCAATGAAATTTTGGTTTATGCAATTTTAGACAAAGTCATTTTCTCTCTAGAAAGACCACAATTTCTTGTTTGTTCACTAGGTAGATTACCTATACAGTGTAGAGGTTTCACTGTATTTTTGAGTATTGTTTTGCATTTAACCAACAGCAGCACCTACTGTGAGGTTCAGGTATATCTTTCCTTTGGAGAAGATATATTTCATCCTACAACTTTGCATCAGTTTGATATAACCAGGGTTAAAAAAGGCTGTCTAAGCTTATTTCTTAAATCAGGATTGGCTTAACATGTGCATGCCTGGTGTTAATCTCACAGCGGATTGGTTGGTATGCTCCATGCTCAATCAAGTTAATTTGCAAATGTGTTCTTACCAATCAGTGGCTAAGAATACTCTAAGCTACCTTCAGATCATTTTCTTAAAAAAGTACTCTTTATAGTTTGGGGTTTATCTTCCAGTTTTGCTGAGCTGAGGAGTGGCTTGTGAATCCGTTTCCTGTGGGCCCAGTTCACCGTTTTCTCGTTCTGCCGGTTTTTTATATTTAAGCCTTAATCATGTGACCTACGTATTTCTCCAACTAACTATAGTAGTCACGTGACTCACACATAACCCACCACCATGTTGAGCAGAGCTGCAGATAAAGCAGGGTTGCTCAACAGTCTGTGTGCTATACTGTGTACATAAGAGAATATAGTGAAGCAGTATACAGAGCCAAGTTAACCCTGCACTCTAGGGGGCCCATTTATCAAGCTCCTGATGGAGCATGAGGGCCCTTGTTTCTGGCGAGCCTGCGCTTACTCCAAAATTTGCCCATATCCTTAGTGTTTTTGCTGGGCTTTAATCCATGTAACAACTACTTTCACAACTCTCTTTGCCTGCTATTTCTGTAATTACCTGCCTGGAAGCTGTTGACCTATTTTGGCGGATATGTTTTTCCTGTGTTCACCCGTTAGTGTACTGACCTCTGTCTGTTCCTAACCATTCAATCGCCTATCTCTCCTTAACTGTTGCCATTTCCTGCTTTATTGTTCATGTCCTTAGCCTTACCCAGTGTGTTGTGGAAGTGTGTGTACAATTTTCAGTACTCAGCCTCGATAGACATTGTGCCATGTAGGTTTTATAGAGTTTAGTTAGTGAGAGATGATTTAGCTGGTACATAATATCTGTTTTACTAAAGTTTTTTTAATTTCTCACAAATTGCTCAAACTTTATGGAATTAGGTTTGCAGATTTTATTTTGTATTTCATCTCTTTGTTGTGGTTGCTGAGAAGTTTAAAGTTACCATATTTTTAGATATATTTAGCAGAAGCAAACAGTTGGAGAAAAAAAAAATCAAGACATACTCCTAAGTAATTTGACAACAGGAGATTGCAGTAATTATATATATATATATATATATATATATATATATATATATATATATATATATATATATATATATATATATATATATATATATATATATATATATATATATATATATATATATATATATATATATATATATTGAATTCAATCCTATTATAATGTGGTTAACTTTGAGAACTGTACATAAGTGTATTTGACTCCTACAATTCACTTTCATATATTATAAGTCTGATATAATCAACTCTCACATATTGAGAGGTTGACTTTATCCCAGATTGATCCACCAACTTAAGTCTTAGCATATATCAAACACACAACAATTTATATGATATCTAGGATCCATCCTATACAGTTTGATCTCTACCCAACTGAACCTAGTAACATATTAAAGGTTGGATTGATTTCACTACTTGTTTTTAATGGTTTTTCCCATTTTTAAATATTTACTAATAATTTTTTTTTTTTATATATTTATATTTTTTAACCCCCTTATTCCTTGCTCTCCTTTTAAGGGGACACAGTTAGTTAGTTTTTCTCTGCCACAGTACCTATTCTAGTCACAGATGAAACAAACTGGCAAAACTGAGATGAAGAGTGCTTTTTCAGCTACACAACTTCTGTAGGCTCTGACCTTCTTTTCCCATTGTTTCTTTAGTGTACAGCACCTATTCCACAAGTAATATTGTAACTACATAGAATTAATTACTTATAAAGTGGAAATCTCTCTCTTAGTGGTGCCATTCTCCACCTTCTTTTTCTCTTTCCCATCCCCTTTGTATCACCAGGATCTTTGTGTCTGTGCACCCTTCCCTCTTCTTTTGTTTTTAGGTTTTGCTGGGTTTTCCCTTGTCAGGGATACGCTCTGTTTTGGGGATAAGGCTGCGAGACATTTAGGATCCGTTCCTCCCACACATAAGAGTCAAGTAAAGACTGATTCTGTGCCACACAGGAGGACAGTAAATATACAGAGACTGGTGTTCTTTCTCATATCCTCAGGGATTTTCAGGTCTATAGCGCTTATACTACCTCTGTTTGTATCATTCATATACAGTATATATATATATATATATATATTCATACATTCAGTTGCAAAATATGCAAGTTTAAATCACTGGACATACTGAAATTAAAATTAATAATAAAATATAATGTAACATAATAAAATACATTAAATGGTGGGGAGATAATTTTCAATATTTTTTTAACTGTAAACTGTTACATTAATGTAAGTTTTTGCCATTGAATATAGTTAAGGATGAATTATCAATCATAATCAAGATCCAATATTACGTTTCTGTACCTGAGGTCTTCAAATCAGGAACAAAAACCTGAGCCATCAGAATAAATGCAGACTGTGCAGTTTGGTTCCTAGTTAATATACAGGTCTTATGGATCAGATTAGACATGCTAAAACTTCAATAATGAATGCATATATGCATAGCATTTTTATGAAAATTATACACCTTTTTTTAAGATGTAGACTATTAAAATGGACATATGCCATATTAAAAGTCATTACTGTGTGTAAGAAATGTCTCCCTGACTTTTGTTGGTGTAAAGTATTCATGAATCTAATTTGCCTTGAAATTCATTTTTAAACTTTAAGGACAAAATGATGTGTTCTAGAAAGCTGCATATTACTTGTACTCAGGATAAGGTGTCACAAGATTCTTATAAAAAAGAGACAGCATAACTTAAATTTTACAGTTGGGAAAAAAAAGCCTATAAAAAAACCCTTTGCTATCCTGCAGATCTAGTTACATCTTCAGATACAAAATTAAGATTAATTTATATAATGTTGTGTTTCTAAGCCTTCTTATAGCAAAAACCTTTACATGGTTAACGTTTTTCCCTAAGTAGCCCAGCTAAAATATGTAAACGTTAGGATAAAAAAAAATGCATACGACAGAATGTGACAAATTGGTATCAAATATATTTTTTCTGTTTTCAGGAATATATTTTAAAATCTAGTTTTATTGGATGCAAATGCAGCACATCTTTGGAAATATTACAGTAAGAAATAAGAAAAATAAACTGCACTCATAACACATATCTAGTTGTTTTAAGATTGTGGCACTTACATATATGCAAAACATATGATGAGGTTCGTAATATTATTCATTTCTGCATCTATCAGGTAAGTAGCTTATCTGTCTGAAGCTTATCAGGCTCATTTTCATTGTAGCATATTTGGGTATAGAGAGCTTTACCTGACACATTTCACCATGGCATATTTTCCTTGTGATGTCATTTCACTGTGGCCCTATATTTGGCACATGAATCTGTGACACTTCTACACAGTGATATACACTTTACCTGCCACATTCTCTGTGACAGACTCCATATCACCATTTTTCAACTTCAGTCTTCAAAAGTCTATAACCATCAAAATTTCCCTACATGAACACAGGTAAGTCAGTCACAGTAAGTGAACAGCTGGCCTGCTCAGGCAGGAAAGTACAATAATAATTTAGCTATATCAGGGCAAAAATAATAAAATAGCTCACTCGAATACATGTCGCACCTACATGATTCACTATAGCGAATCGTGTCCACTGGACATTGCTAAATGCAGGCAGCATTCACTGTCCACATTTAATATTACACAAGCATTTCACCAGAAATGCTTTAGCAATGCCGCCCCCTACTCACTGGCGGCCAATCGGCTGCTAGCAGGGGCTGTCAATCATCCTGATTGTATCAGAGGTTATGGAACAATGAGCATGAAGCGATGGGCCAAACTTAAGTTATTTGGTACTTTGTGTGCCAATGTCTGCCTAGAAAAAAAATGTGTGTTCTGAATTTAATTGATGTAGTTGTTCTATAAAATTTTATAAAATTGTTCTACAAGATTTCAGCAGGTATTGCCCAACAGTAATTCGTTTTAAAGTGAGGGTCATTAAACAGAAAATAAAGACTTGTCATCCTGATGCATTAAAAGCAAAGATTAGTCTAAAAATAACATATACAGTAGATAATAATGTATATTTTAATGATATTGTTTAGAAATATACAGCATGTATAAAGTTTTAGTTTCTATGAATTAAAAGAAACTGCCATAATATAAGTTAAGGTGGTCTTATCTAATCGCTCCTGCTTGGGATGATTATGGAAGGATAATATGTAATAGTGACGTGGAATATAACAATGTTAATGTAACTTACTAACATATGGCTAGATTACGAGTTTTGCGGTATGCGTGGAATGGCCAGGAACGCATATTACAAGTCGCGGTGGTATAGCTATACAGCAAGCATTTTAGCCTGTAACGCAATGTCCATTCCGCACTTTTGAGTGCGGGATTTTCCATAGCGCCGTATTAAAGGTTGAGCATTCCGGCTAAAATGCTTGCATTCTAGTCTATACCGACCCGTTCCATACCGCCATCTGAGAGCAGTAGTTATGGTCATAACTAAAATGTTACAAAGTACACTAACACTCATAAACTACCTATTAACCCTTAAACCGCCACCCTCCCGCATCGCAAATACTATAGTGCACCTTTTAATTCCTAATCTGTCGCCCACCCACATTGCGACTTGTAAATAAACCTATTATCCCCTAATCCGCCGCTCCCAGACATCGTCGACACTAAATATAATTATTAATCCCTATTCCACCACCCCTCGACATCGCCGATACCTAAAAAAAACCTATTAACCCCTAAACCGGCAGCCTCCCATATCGTCAACACTATAATGAAGTATTAATCCTTAAACCTCCAGCCCCCCAACTACTAAACTAAACTTATTAACCCCTAAACCGCCACCCCCCACATCGCAATACACTAAATTAAACTACTAACCCCTAAACCTAACACCCCCTAACTTTAAATTAAAATTACAATATAACTTTCTTAAAATGAAGAAAAACTTACATGTGAAATAAAAAAAACTTAGTTTAAACTATAAATTAACCTAACATTACTATTTTAATAAAATTAAAAAAACTACCAATTAAACATCTAAATTACAAATTTAAAAAAACCTAACAATAATAAACCCTAAATTAAAAAAAACTCGAAGTTTATAAAAAATAATAAACGAAATTATCAAAAATAACAACAATTACACCTAATCTACTAGCCCTATAAAAATAAAAAACCGCCCCCAAATAAAAACACTCCCTAACCTACAATAAACTACCAATAGCCCTTAAAAGGGCCTTTTTTGTATGGCATTGCCCTAAGTTAAAGAGCTATTTTACCTTAAAAAAAATTCTAAGTCCTCACTAAAGGTAACCCCCCCACCCAACATCCCCCCCCAAAATAAAAAAAACTCAAATCTAAAAAATCTTAAGATACCCATTGCCCCTAAAGGTGCATTTGTATGGGCATTGCCCTTAAAAGGGCATTCAGCTCTTTTACTGCCCTAACTACACTAACCCCATAAAATCTACTCATGGTTCCTGAAGTCCGGACATCCATCTTGATCCAGGCAGCGAGAATTCTTCATCCAGGCAACGACACCTTCATCCATCTCGGGAACGTCTTCTATCTTCATCCTGGCGGCGCGGAGCAGAGCTATCCTGAATGGCAAAGACATCCTGTGTGGAGCGTCCTCTTCATACGGTCACCACCATATACTGAAGTTGAATGCAAGGTTGCCATTTCAAAATGGCGTACCTTGCATTCCTATTGGCTGCTTTGAGTCTTCAAATTCAAATCAGCCAATAGGATGAAAGCTACTGAAATTTTGATAGTTAATAGTTTAATTCAGTGTTTTGCGATGTGGGGGGGGCAGTGGTTTAGGGGTTAATATGTTTAGTTTAGTAGTACGATGTGGGGGCTGGAGGTTTAGGGGTTAATACTTTATTATAGTGTTGGCGATGTGGGGGGCCGGCAGTTTAGGGGTTAATAACTTTTATTAGTGTTGGCGATGTCGGGGAGCGGCGGAATAGGGGTGTTTAGACTAGGGGTTTTTGTTAGGGAGTTAGGTTTAAACGTAAATTTATTTTCCCCAAAGACATCAAAGGGGTTGTGTTACGGTGATTTGCCATTCTGCGATCGCAGGTGTTAGGTAACACTCTCTCCCCATTGATGTCTATGGGGGAAAGCGTGCATGAGCACGTAAACTCAGCCCTTGGCTTTTGTGCAGTAGGGAGCCTCGGTGGGTTGGATTTCCAAATATAAGAATTGATTATTGATTGCAACTTTAGGATCATAAGGTTTGGGAGGGGAATAGGAACAGTCTGTAGTACATACATGATTTTAGTGTCATTTTGGCTGCTCCGATTCTTCCAAGCCATGATATAGATTTGGGAGCCTATTGTGTGGTGTTTGAGGATATATTTGAGGTAAGGGAATCATAGTTAAGTTTAATCAGGTCAGCCAAGTTTGAAGAAAAATGTATGCCTAGGTATTTAAGTAACATTCCTGTCTAGTTCCATTTTGTATTGGAAAGGGATCTGACAGGAGGCCTTTTACTTTGATCTTGGTGGAGGGGGTGGTGTAGAGGGCAGAGATTTTGGATATGAATGCCTCAGGTAGGCCATGTTTGTGGAGGGTACAAGTCAGGAAGGTCCAGTCTAAGCAGTCGAATGCCTTTTTTGCGTCTGTTGAGATGATAAGTGTTGGGATTTTATGTTGGGAGGTGTTTTGTAGCAGGTGTATCGCTTTAACCGTATTGTCCTTCGCTTCTCTTTGTGGCATGAATCCTGTTTGGTCATTATGTATCAGTTGTGGGATGGATATGTTAAGTCAGTCCAAGACTGAGCTTCTTCTAATCCCCCCAACTAATTCTACTCCAGTTTCTAACTTTACTATCACTGTCAGTGACACCACTATCTCCCCATCACCCCAAGTCCGCTGCCTTGGAGTTACACTCGACTCCAATCTGTCCTTCATACCCCACATCCAATCGCTCTCTTCATCCTGTTGCAACCACCTAGGCAATATCTCCAAAATTCATCCTTTTCTGGGTGCTGAAACTACTAAACAGCTAATCCATTCCCTAGTAATTTCCCGGCTTGACTACTGTAACAACCTACTAACTGGCCTTCCCCTCTCCCGCCTCTCCCCCCTTCAATCCATCCTAAATGCCTCTGCTAGGCTAATCCACCTCTCCCGACGCTCTGTATCTGCCGCACCCCTCTGTGAGTCCCTTCACTGGCTCCCCATTCACAGCAGAATTAAATTCAAAATTCTCACTCTGACCTACAAAGCCCTTACCAATGCCGCCCCCCCATACCTGTCCTCACTCATCAACAAATATACTCCAGCCCGTCCCCTAATATCCAACAACGATCTACTCCTTGCCTCTTCTACCATCACCTCCTCTCATGCTAGACTATAGGACTTCTCTCGTGCGGCACCAACCCTCTGGAACGCACTTCCTCGTGCTGTCAGACTTTCCCCCAACCTCTCCTCCTTTAAACGCTACCTAAAGACCTTCTTATTCAGGGAAGCCTATAACCAAATCAGTAACTAATGAATTCCACTTGCCTAATAGTTGCCCTCATCTAACTTCACACTAACATCATTCCCACCTTTGCAGTCCTCACCTCCCTTTTCTCACCCTCCTACCCATTTAGATTGTAAGTTCCCATGGGAACAGGGCTCCCAATTCCTCCTGTATTTGTTTGTTAAATTTTGTCTGGTGTCTCATATTGTACTGTCCTTTTGTCTTTGTTACCTATGAACAGTGCTGCGGAATCTGTTGGCGCTTTATAAATAAAGAATAATAATAATAATAAAGTAGGTTGACTATTATTTTGGAATAGAGTTTTAGGTCAACATTGAGTAGGGAGATAAGTTGGAGGGGATGTCAGTCGGTTTGCCAGGTTTAGGCAAGACGGTTATGTTTGCTTCTAGCATGCTCGGTGGAAATGCGTGGTCTGGGCCTATGAAGTTGAATAATTTTAAGAGGTGCAGTGAAAGACATTGTTTGAATTGTTTATAATAAAAAATTACTAAACCCGTCTGGTCCTGGACTTTTTACTTGTTTGTGGGACTTAATAGCTAACTCCAGTTCTTGGTGAGTGATAGCTTGGCTTAAAGATTGGAGCTCTTCAGGGTGGACCTGTGGAAGTTTTAGCTGTTCAAGGTATTTGCCACATTTCTTTTTATGGTCTTCTATAATGCGGTTAGGGAATAAGTTGTATAATTTGGTGTAGTATTGACAAAACACATTAGCTATTTTTTTGGAATTCATTATCTTAGTTGAGTTACTAGTTGTCAATGAGTGTATGTATGATAAAGTTAATTTGTGCTTTAGGGCTCTCGCTAGTAGCATACCTGGTTTAATTCCTTGTATGTGATATTTCTGGCGTAGGAAGAAAGCAGTGTTTTGGGCTTTAATATCTAGGAAATCGTTAAGTTGCAGTCTGGCCTGGTCCAATTCTCTCTGTGTTTCCAACTCTGCAGGGTATCTTTTGTGAGAATAGTCAAGTTTTGCTATTTCCTGTGTTAGTGTGAGATATTTTTGTCTTGCTTGTTTGTTTTTGATTGCTTTATGTTTCATTAAAATGCCCCTAATGACACAATTGTGAGCTTCCCATGTAATAATCTGTGTTGTGTCTTCTGTGGTGTTAATTGAGAAATACTCTTGGAGTGCACGGCCTATGTATAAGTTGATCACAGGGTCTGATAGTAGTGTTTCGTCCAGCCTCCATTGGAAGGGACGTATTGGTATCGAAGGCCAAGTGAATGAGCTGCTGACAATATGTGACAATATGTGACAATCTTAAGTTTAGTAGGGAAAGGTTATCTGCCATTATATAATTGATTCTAGAGTAGGATTTGTTTGGATTTGAAAAAAAAGTATAATCTTGTTTATGGGGATAGAGATGTCTCAATGTGTCAGGGAGAGTTAGTAATAATAGGTTGTTCTAAATAGTGTGTAAAGTGTTGTTCGGGAGTTTTAAGTGAGAGTTGGTGCTGTCTATGGTGGGATTCAGTTGTAGGTCAAAGTCTCCTGCAAGTATTAGCCGTCCCTTTGAATAAATGAGTATAGAGTTGGCTGTTAGCTGGAAGAAAGACGCTTGATTTGTATTTAGGGCATAGATGTTAACTAATGTTATTGGTTTCCCATATAAGAGGCCATGTAAACCTAAATATCTACCTTCTTTATCTTGTTCCTTATGAAGGAGTTCAAATGGAGTGGATTTATGAAAAAGTATACTCACTCTATTTATTTTCTTTTTAGAGTTACTACTGTGAAAGTGATTTGGAAAGTTAGATGAGCAATACTTGGGTTCTTTGCCCTGTTTACATAATATTTTTTTTAAAGCGTAGATATATTTTATAATAAAAGATTTATAATCCTAATTGATATTGTGTGTTCCCCTGCTCCCCTTCATTTCCTCTTTTGGCCAGGCTTTGATGTATAGAGCAGTCACATCCACTTTCTGCATTGGCTTTCTAAGGGTTTTAAAGGGGCTGGACTTCTAGATTGTCATATGACACACACGTTGATTGGATGTTCATTGGAATTGTCATACAAAAAGAGTTCATCCAAGTGGGTTGGCATAACATTGCAATAGAAGCATTACTATGTGCTCTAATTTAACCCTTTCATAGATGGATTAAAAACAAAAAAGGTACACACATACTTTTTTTTTAATGACAAAAATTAAATATATGGGATTTGATTAGTTAAGGTGTACCATCACTTTAATTTAACATTTTACATTACATTTACTGTCCCTTTAAGAGTAGTAATGTATAAGCCTGACTGAGGGAATATAACCCCCATTCTAATTGACATGCATTTTGTCACTTTGGCAACACTTCTACACATATATTTTTTGCAAGGAACAGTCTTGTAATTTTAGACATTTTATAATGTTTCCACTGTTTTTGTTTTATCCGGCATTGCTTTGTAAACACACAGCAGACATTCCCCTGCACACATGTCCACACAAAAAAAAACATGGGACAACATTTCTCTACCTGATTTTTGGAGAACTTAGTAAGTAATAAGGCAAACAGAGGAAAGACAGTATAAGTAACTACATTTATGGCACTGGCGATTTATCAGAGCACCCAGCAACAACAATCACATATATAGAAATAGAACAATACCAGGGCGCCACACAGTGTGATGAATTAATAACACAGAAGGTGATGAAAATAAGTAAGGTTTACTCACAAAAGGATAGCTCATTAAGATGTTAATAAAACAGACTAGGACTGCACAGACTCCTAGCTTGACTGATGCCTCTCAGCTACTGCCTCTCAGTCATGTAGGGCTTAGAAACACTTTGCTTGTTATATGATTTTTAATTGTTTTTATTAAAGAAAATGTATTGAATCTAATTGCTATGGAACCTGCACCAGAGGTGTATCATTGGAGAAGTTTTTACTGAGTTACCTGAATGAACCTTGAGGCGGGGGCGGAAGCAAAGTGACCAGAGGAATCAGTCAAGCTACGTGGCTGTAAAATTCTAGTCTGCTTTATTAGCACCCATAGGTGCTATCTGTTTGTGAGTTAACCCTTACCTATTAACATCACCTTTTTGTTATTAAAGGGACAGTCAACTTGATTTATTTTTTATTGTTTAAAAAGATAGATAACATATTTACTACTCATTTCGCAGCTTTGCACATTCTGACAAGCGTTAATTTCAATTGCGCTCAGTCGAACACGACTACTTTTAACTTGAAATACACATGCTACTTCTGATGTACTCAACGAGGCGCAATAAACCCGTTGGCGCGCCACTAGTAATCTAGACCATTGATGTGTATTATTACAAAATACACTTCCTATCATGGTGATTATTTGGTTCGAATCGTATGGCTTCTTTAGTTTTTCACTGAAATTTTCAATGAAATATTAAACCCCAAAATAATTCCCTTTTTTAATTAGGAAAAATAAAGCAACATTAAAGTATATATTAATTGTTTATTTTGACTATTTTTTTGCGTATAATACCTTATTCACTTCCCCCATAGAAATTGCAGAGCCTAGGGAACAAAATAGCAGTGCATAGGATTATTTTAGCTTAACGATAAGTATACGGCTAATTGATATAAATTTATAAAAAAAACAAGGCACATCTGATTTTTCTTAGCATTTTGTGCAAACATCTTTAAGATTTTGGAATATAGTTGTATTTACATACCCCTTGAGAAATCTCTTATGTATGTTCTATTGATTTACTTTGTTATATTATAGTCCATTAGGACAGATATCAGTGAGCACCTGCACATTGACCAAGTAATAACTGTGCAGCATGTTACAGGGTGAGGGTTGCGAATACTGCAGGCTGCAAACCCTCCTCTCTTGGGCAATAGGAAAAACAATATGTTTTATAGTAAACTACAGTAAAAGAGTAAATACTAAAGTATTGTGCATAATTAAACTTTTATGTCAACAAACATTACTGTTGTTAATAATGTTCATCCAGTCAGTGAAGTCATGTTTTGCACCATTTTGTTTTTGGCATCCAAAAAATTACTTATATTTAGTAGTTTCATAGTGTGACATTTTAACAAGTTTTACAATTGTGCTGAGATTTCCCATACACCATTCTATAATTGCTGTTACACTTTGTATTGCTTTTATCAGAAACACATATAACAGCTCACCTACATGTCTTGACCATACCTCAGACATTTTTCTCTATTGCTAAATTGTTAGTTCATTAGTTTAATTTAAAATGCCTTTCTATAATATATATATATATATTATATATGTTAATCACTTACACACACAAATACACGAACACACAAATGTATATTAGACAGAAAGATAGACACACACACTCACAAATAAATATTAGACAGACAGTCAAATAGACGGAAAGATAGATAAGCAGACAGACAAACAGACAGACAGATAGATAGATATATACACACACAAACACACATATATATTAGACAGAAAGACAGATAGACAGTCAGATAGACAGGAAGGGAGACAAAGAGACAGACAGATAGATACAGACAGATAGATAGACAGATGACAGATATATATAGATAGCTTGTATCCACTATGCAAAAGTGTTTCTCATACTGTAGCTGTAAATTATTATTATCACATAATTTATTATAATTATATAATAATAATAATAATAATAATATATTGAAAGCCAGCATTTTGTGTAACACTATACTATTTTTGTCTCTATGTATTTTTGCTGCTAAGCCGTAAGCTTTCTGCTTCATAAGATCTAAAGAAAAAGAAAAAAAAAACGCAATAATAACACTTGTTTATTTTCCAGTGATGCCACACTGATCATTTCTTCATCATACCGTGCCTTTGAAACATGTACATACACATTTTTAAAGACATCTCATGTGGCCATAAAAATTTTAACACAGAAAATGCATTTGGTACCACTATAGGGATGTTAGACAAGATGTTCAGGGATATAAAATCAGACATCTCTGCTTTAATGTTTGCTGTTAGCTTAGAGCATTTTGCATGAAATAAAAGGACAATGATGGTAAGATATGTGATATCCCATTGGACAGGACTAAGTGCAAACGACTTACAGTGTGGATGCCTTGATCCACAGCGCAAAAACAACCCTACGGGAGAAATGTAGATTTGAAATATATTCTTTTTATGTATTATACAGAGGAAGCAGTCTGATGACATGTCTTAATTTGTAGCATATCACCATGTCCATTCCTACGTTGTATAGCATGCTATGTTTAGTCAGCAGTGTGGTGCACCAGAAAGCTGTCGTAACTACATTGATCATTTGTTGCTGCCAAAATGAAAGATCATTTTCCACACTGGAGGTAGCATGTATTTCAGTGTCTACTTTAATTCTAATTCTAAAAGTTTACTTTGAGGATCTTCAAAACTTCTTCCATCAAAACACAACCATTTATATTATTCATTTTATCAGACGTGTTTTTTTTTTTTTTTTGGTGGACTTAGCAAAGGTTGTCTAAGCTAAAAGAACAGTAATATATCATGTGAACACATCATTGCTCAATACGCTAGTTTTTTTAAAGCTACTTTTTTTAAACTGGAAAACAAATATTTGAGGAATACTATCATAGGATGAAGCATGGGTTTCGTAGGAGAAATAACTTTTCTGCTCCAGTTAATTTTACATTGTGACATTGTATATTCAGACTAGTTTCAGTCAGTTGTTTCTTTTTCACAAATATAACAAAACATTCAGAGCACAACCATATGGTCCAGTGCAAAAATCTGTCTCTACAAAATAAAGCAGCAACTAAACATAAAAAAAACTAAAAACAATATGTACATGTATCAATTTTTTACTTGACTACTGATGTACATTGGCTGATAGCCACTTACTATTAATTTATATTGGCTAGTAGGCACGTCCTACAAATGCTCATTGCCTGATAGGTACTACTGCTAATATTCAAAGAGCATTCATGGGAAATACCTCAATGGTAATTAGCCATAGCTAGAACTGGAAATGCATAACTGATACTGATATTTTAGTTTCAACTTAAAGGGACACTGAACTCATGTTTTTTCTTTTGTGATTCAGATAGAGCATGCAATTTTAAGCAACTTTATAATTTACTCCTATTAGCAAATGTTCTTCATTCTCTTGGCATCTTTATTTGAAAAGCAAAAATGTAAGTTTAGATGCCTGCCCATTTTGGTGAACAACCTGGGTTGTTCTTGCTGATTGGTGGATACATTCATCCACCAATAAACAAGTGCTGTCCAAGGTTCTGGACTTTCTTTTTCAAATAAAGATAGCAAGAGAACGAAGAAAAATTGATAATAGGAGTAAATTATAAAGTTGCTTAAAATTGCATGATCTATCTGAAACACAAAAGAAAACATTTGGGTTCAGTGTCCCTTTAAACTTTAAAAATGTTTACTTGATATTATTTCAGGCAAACATTTCTGAATATTTAAATCTTCCTATTTCATCTGGATGAAAAAATATTTTTGAGCACTGTGATGGAGTGTATAAACTCATCCCTGTAGAAAGGGTTGGTTTCTCTACAGGAAAAAAGTTCTATACTGAAAGAAACAAAATGCTGTAAGGCTTGCCAGCTCACTGCTGAAAACATTACTATTAGTAACAGGAAGACAACAAGAAACCAATTAGCAACAGCTGAGGATAGTTAAAGGGCTATATAAGGCAGCTCTTGCAAGCAAGGTTAGATTAATTTGGATCTCAGACAGGGAAGTAATAAGACGCTGGGAGAGTTGGCTTGTTTAACCTGTATTAAAATGCCTAATGCTTTTTACTAAGAACTTGTAAGATTATATAAGTTGTGTGTTTGTTTTTCTGTTCTAAAGCATATGACTTTGTATGTGTACTGTTTTATTTTGCTTGTTTGTTTAACAACAACAAGGGTGGTTGTTTAACCCTTGAACTGCTGACTGAAAGTAAAGACTTTTGTTTAAAAGTGAAAACTTATTTTGCATCATTCTGTTTGTGCTTTACATTTCCTAACAAGGTCCACTCCATTACAAGCACAATTAATAATACAAGAGCAGGGGCTGTCAATCACCCTAGTCATATCAGTCTGAAATTATATTATACTTCCAGCTGAAAGGTGTTGGAGAGGTTAAGAAACTGTGGCATTGAAATTACTGCTTTTTAACTATCAGAAGCAGACTCACTTATGCAAGCTTCAAAGTTGCCTCCGTTGCTTGATAAATGGAGCTCATAGTCTTTTTTTTATAGCGTGAACATATATCTCAGTAGACAGAAATTAAACTCGAAAATGTAAGCAATAATTTGTCCTTTTAAGCCATGAAGTTTGATATGTAAATACAGCTTTATTGTTTTAGCTTTATTACAGAGCCTTAAACATACTAACCTAACAACAAAAACTGTTCCTTGCATGAAATAAAGTTGCAAGCAAGCATATTCCTCTAGACTAATTCAGATATTAGATACAAATAGATATAAGTAGCTTTCAGAAGTGCATTATTAAAGGTAAAAAAGAAGACATCTAATTAGGTAAACAAAGTATAATAATTATAAATATCTATGCAAACATGGTATCTTATATAATTATACAGTTAAGCAATTTTTAAACGCAAGATATAAGATAAACAGCATTGCCGTTTACTCTGCTATAAAGCCTATGGGGCGGATTTAAGAAGCAGTGGATGATGCTAAGGGGCTGATTTAACATGGTGCAAATGCAGCTTTTTCCATGCGAGCCTTCAGGCTCACTGGAAACATAAGTTAAGAAGCAGTGGTCGTAAAACCACTGCTCCTTAACTCATCTGCATCGTCTGAGGTGGCAGATAGCAAACATCCCAATCAGATACGATTGGGATAAATGACACCCCCTGCTACCAGCCGATTGTGCAATGTTAAATGCCGACAGCATATGCTGTCGCCATTTAGCTATGTCGGGCGGACATGATCCGCTACAGCGGATCATGTCTGCCCAACAGTTAATAAATCTACACCTTAATCTGCCCGAAGTTTACGGATCACTGGAAACTGTAGTTAAGAAGCAGCGATCATAAGACAGCTGCTTCTTAACTTGTCCACCACCTTTTAGATACGATAGGGGTGATTGACACACCCCGCTAGCTGCAGATTGGCCGTGAATTTATATATATATATATAGAGAGAGAGAGAGAGAGAGAGAGAGAGAGAGAGAGAGAGAGAGAGAGAGAGAGAGAGAGAGAGAGAGAGAGAGAGAGAGAGAGAGAGAGAGAAAGAGAGAGAGAGAGAGAGATGGAAAAAGGGAGAGAGAGAGAGAGAGAGAGAGAGAGATGGAAAAAGGGAGAGAGAGAGAGAGAGAGAGATGGAAAAAGGGAGAGAGAGAGAGAGAGAGAGAGAGAGATGGAAAAAGGGAGAGAGAGAGAGAGAGATGGAAAAAGGGAGAGAGAGGAGAGAGAGAGAGATGGAAAAAGGGAGAGAGAGGAGAGAGAGAGAAAGAGAGAGAGGTAGAGGGAGAGAGAGAGAGAGAGAGAGAGGTAGAGGGAGAGAGAGAGAGAGAGAGAGAGAGAGGTAGAGGGAGAGAGAGAGAGAGAGAGAGAGAGAGGTAGAGGGAGAGAGAGAGAGAGAGAGAGAGAGAGAGAGAGAGAGAGAGAGAAAGCGAGAGAGAGAGAGATTATCACATAATTTAAAATGGGGTGATAAACTGCTCTGTCCTATACACAGCATCACTGGCTTCTCTGCACAACATACAATATGAGGCCCCTTGCTGCTCTGCACAGTATGCATTATAGGGTCTCTGGGCTTTAATGCATGTAGTATGGGGTCTGTGGAGAGCTCTGCACAGCTTGTAATACAGAATTACTTTGATGCTCTGTAAAGCATGCACTATGGGATTCCTAGGCTGTGGACTGTGCTGCACTGCATGCATTATGGGATGTCTGCTGTACAGATTACTGACCTGAAGTGCACTGCATATATTATATGGTTGTCTGGTATGTTCTGCACTGCTTGCAGCATGGAACCCCTAAACTGCTTTGTTTGATATGCAAATTGGAGAGCATAAACAATAATGTACATCATGCAATTTAGGAAGACAGTGTGCTCTTTGGGGTCTTTTAGGGAAATGACTGCTCTGCAAACCATGCACTATGGGATTCCAAGGCTCTGTGCTGCTTTGCATTGCATGCATTATGGGTTGCCTGTTGCACATGCACTATAAATTATATAGGCATAATACAGAGTTGTCTAAGATGTTCTGCACTGCACATACTACAGGGTTGTCTGAGATGCTCTGCACTACATGCAATGTGAGGTGTCTGAGATGCTCTGTACTGCATGCAGCACAGAACCCCTAAACTGTTCTGTATAACATGCAAAATGAAGGTGATGGCCAGTACTGTACATCATGCACTTTGGGGTCCGCAGCATGTATATGATAGTGCCCAGCATGCAATAACATACACAAGTTTTCACACACACAACCATGAGTCCCAACCTTGCTGCACTTCTCACAGCTGTTCCTTGTAGCGGACTGCTGGAAAAGAGGGAGAAGTGGGGTAGTTCTTTCTGCCACTCCTCTGAGGCTGTCAGGCTGATTGTTGCGATGGTGAGGTTCCGGTTCCGTTCCTCTCAGTGTAAGGCTCGGCTCCAGACTTATTGCACATGCGCAGTGTTTCAATTAAAACTCCGGTCATATGACCGGTGCTGATTGGCTCCCCCACAAGAGGCAACTATGAGAGTTGCCTCTATTGGGGTATTATTCCCTGGGCTCAGCTTACAACCACCAGTGAGGGGCGCTGGAGCTAATAGGAAATCAAGGAACCATGTTGCACAATGGAGAGAAGCAGACCTGCTCGCTGCATGTTAACATATACTTTGAACTTAACGTCTTAAAACATGTCTCACAATTTCAAATAAGTTATAAACCTTTATTATAGTCACTAAGATTATAATCTTGATGAATGTTTTGTCTAATTTGTTTCTGTGATGTGATAAGCTGTTTTCAAAATCAGAGCTATCACATCACCTTTTTTTTTTTTTTTATACATTTTAAAAAGGTTCATTAGACATCAAAAAAATGATGTTGTTAATATTGGACATCTACAAAACCACTAACCCAATTCACCAAAAAGACAAGTTTTTTGTAGACCCTAAACATGTGAAACAATCCTTGTACCAGCCTCAAGGCAGTCTAACATCCATTTTTTGTATTAATGCTGAACCACAACTTGACTCCACTGAATGTAAGCCTAACAACTAAGCTGGCAACATTTAAAAACCATCCACCACAATTAAACTTCATGACTAATCCTATCCTCTTATATAATCGATCCATCACAAAATCACCAAAATTACCCCATAAGGTCCCGCACCACAAAACACTCCCTGATCTAATTATTTTCCAACTATCTTAAAAAATGCTGAAAGTATCATTTTCCTAAACCCTATTACCCCACTGTTTTAACCACCAAAACTAATAACCACATCAACCCTATACAGTTTCTCCATCCAGACATTAAAACCCTTTTTTTCCCTTAAAGGGACACTGAACCCAATTTTTTTTTCATGATTCAGATAGAGCATAACATTGTAACCCCTTAAGGACCAGACCATTTTTCAATGTCTTACCCATAAGGGCTGTTTTTACATTTCTGCAGTGTTTGTGTTTAGCTGTAATTTTCCTCTTAATCATTTACTGTACCCACACATATTATATACCATTTTTTCTCGCCATGTAATTGACTTTCTAAAGATACCATTATTTTCATCATATCTTATAACTGACTATAATTTTTTTTTATAAAATATGACAAAATAATAAAAAAAAACACTTTTTCTAACTTTGACCCCAAAAATCTGTTACACATATACATATTCTTTGCTTTTTTGGGCAATAAGTACAAGTGTCAGGAATCCCTGAATATCACTTGACATGTATATATTTATTTTTAGTAGACAACCCAAAGTATTGATCTAGGCCCATTTTGGTATATTTCATGTAATCATTTCACCGCCAAATGTGATCAAATAAAAAAAATTGTTAATTTGTTCACTAACTTTTTCACAAATGTTAGGTTTCTCATTAAAATTATTTACCAACAGCTTGTGCTATTATGGCAAAAATGGTTGTAAATGCTTATCTGGGATCCCCTTTGTTCAGAAATAGCAGACATTTATGGTTTTGGCATTAGTTTTTGGTAATTAGAAGGCCGCTAAATGCCGCTGCGCACCACACTTGTATTATGCCCAGCAGTGAAGGGGTTACTTAGGTAGCTTGTAGGGAGTTTGTAGGGTTAATTTTAGTAATGGCGTTTTTTTTTTAAGTAAAAGGCCTTTTTTTAAATATAATTTATTTTTTATATATTACTTTGCGGTTTTGGATCCCCCCTTAGCCCCCAACCTCCCTGATCCCTCCTAAACAGGTCTCTAACCCTCCCCCCTCTACCTAATTGCCACCATCTTGGATACTGGCAATAAAATTAGGCTGTTTTTTTTTCTTTTTTTTCTTTTACTGCATCCTTTTTTCTCCCCATCATTTAGGTTGGCCCAAACCATTCTATTGGTTTATCCCTGAACTGTTATATTACTGGATTTCCTTTTTTGCTGACTCCTGCCTGTTTCCAGTCCTGCTATTGCTTTATCCCTGAACTGCCATACTGCTGGATTTCCTTCTTGTTGCCACTAAAGACTACCCTGTCTACTGTGAGTTCTGCTTACCTTATTTTACAATCTTTTTCTGCTCTGGGATATTTTTTTCTCATTTCAGCTTGACGCCAGGATAAGAAGACTACTAGCCAAGTCTGGTCTGATAGAGGAATATCACATGAGCATTACATTATGCTTTGGCCATGGACCCAAATGAGGTAGCAAGAGCAGTTTATCTTTAGATGCTGGGAACCCATACCATACTATTGCAGAGTGTGGATTCTAAACTAGAGGCTATAACCGCCAAGCTCTTCTCACTACTTGCAGAGAAGGATACTGCTCCTGTTGTAACACCGCCGGTCTCTGCTCCAAGTGCTGCAGCTTCTTTCCCTGCTTCTGGAAGTATACCCCAGATACCATTGTCTGACAAATATGAAGGTACTACTGATTGTAAGGGTTTTCTTAACCAGTGCAGGCTGCACTTTCACAATGATCCTCACACCTTCCAGTCTCATCAGTCAAAGGTCACCTTTATAATTTCCTTATTGAAAGACAAGGCCCTGGCTCAACCCCTAAGTGATGCTGATGCTTTCATTTCTTCATTTTCTTCTGTGTTTGGGACTTCTAGCCGTGCTTCTGCTGCAGAATATTCTCTCCTGGATCTCCGCCAGAGCAATAGAACTGTGGCACAATAAGCCATTGAGTTTAGCACCTTGGCACTTGAGATCAGTTGGGATGGCAGTGCTCTCAAGGCGGCCTTTAGGAGAGGTTTGCATGAACGCATCAAGGACAAACTTTCTTATTGTGATGTTCCTTCTTCCTTGGATGACTTTATAACAGTCTAGATTCTCGCTTCCAGGAGAGACAAGCTGATAGAGACAGATCTCGTAGAATCCTTCCCTCTCATCCTCTTACTCTTCCGGTCTCTAGACTATCCTCTTCCCCCTCAATACCTCTAGTAAACTCTGTAGAGGAACCCATGGATCTCTCCTCCCTCAAGCCCTCTGAATCCGAAAGACAGAGAAGAAGGAGATTGAGACTGTGTTTCTATTGTGGTTCTAACTCACACCAGCTTAAGAATTGAGATATTCTCCCGGGAAAAGCCAATGGTTAGAGGATAATATTGGGGTACCTCTAAGCGTGATCACTACTAAACCCCCTCACTCCTCTCGGATCCTGATACCTGTTACCCTGAAATTCCTTCAGAATTCTGTCCACGCTCAAGCCTTTATTGATTATGGGGCAGTTGGAATTTTTCTTGATCACCGTTTTATGATTCAGGCAGGGTTACCTCTTTTGCAGAAAAAAACAATGTCTCAAGATAACTGCTCTGGATGGCACTCCACTTGGATTGGGTTTAATCCATTTCGAATCAGCACCCCTAACCCTGACTGTGGGAGTCCTTCATACCGAACTGTTGCAGTTTGATATCATTCATTCTCCAGCACAACCTGTCATCCTTGGTCTTCCTTGGCTTTGTATACACAATTCACAGTTCGACTGGGCTGAGGGACAGTTGAGATACATCCTGCTTCCACATACTTCTTCCAATCCCCTTCAAGCTTTCCCTTAGTATATGTGGATTTCTCTGATGTGTTTGAAAAGAAAGCAGCTGATGTGCTGCCACCCCACAATCCTTACAACTGCAAAATTGACTTCTTTCCTGGAGCTCCACTTCCTAAAGGGAGGACTAATCCACTCTCCAAAGCTGAAACTAAGTCCATGGAGGAATATATTCAAGAAAACCTAGCTAAAGGTTTTATTCACTCTTCCTCCTCTCCTGCCGGGGCTGGCATCTTTTTCGTCAGTAAGAAGGATGGTTGGCTCAGACCCTGTATTGACTAAAGAGCCTTAAACAACATCACTATCAAGAATCGCTATCCCATTCCTTTGATCACTGAACTTTATGATTCACTTCAGAATGCTCGCTGCTTCACCAAGCTGGAAGTACATGGATCGTACGATCTGATTCGTATCTTCCCAGGGCATGAATGGAAGACCGTTTTCAACACAAGATCAGGGCATTACAAATACCTTGTAATTCCCTTTTAGCTGTGTAATGCCCCTGCAGTCTTTCAAACATTTGTCAATGATGTCTTCCATGACCTCCTTAATCGTCATCTGTCTACCTGGATGATATCCTTATTTTTTCTTCAACCCTTGAGGAGCATCATGAACATGTGAGACAGGTACTTCTCTGCTTCAGAGACAATTCTCTGGTAGCCAAACTGGAGAAATGTGAGTTTGATCAAGTCCAGATTCAGTTCCTTGGCTATGTTATCTCGAAGGAAGGTTTTGCCATGGATCCTTCTAAGCTCACAGCAGTTCTGGAATGACCTCAACCAACTTCATTAAAGGAACTACAAAGATTCTTGGGATTCTCCAATTATTACCACAAGATTATAAAGAACTTTTCCCAGATAGTTGTTCCACTCACTGAGTTGACTAAACGGAACAAAGACTGCAAAAATTGGCCTCCTCATGCCAGCCCATGAATGCCTTCTCTCTTCTGAGTAAGGTCTTTTGTTCTGCTCCTGTACCCCGCCATCCTGATCCTGACTTGCGGTTCACTTTAGAGGTTGATGCCTCTGAGATTGGAGCTGGAGCAGTCTTAACTCAAAGGGATCCTTCAACTTCCAAGTTACATCCCGTAGCCTTTTTCTCTAAACGCTTTACTCCTGCAGAGAGGAGTTACAATGTGGGTAATCATGAACTCTTAGCCATTAAGATGGCCCTGACTGAATGGCATCATTGGCTAGAAGGTACAGTCAGTCCCATTCAGATTTTCACTGACCACAAGAATCTGACGTAGCTAGAGACTGCTCATTGACTCAATGTTCGACAGGCCAGGTGGGCCTTGTTCTTTTCCCGTTTTAACTTTGTGTTCTCTTCTCTTCCTGGGACCAAAAATAAAATGGCTGACGCCCTTTCCCATCAGTTTCCTCAGTCTAGTGATTCCTCTGAAGCTGCTATTGAACATATCATACCCCCCTCCTGTGTGGTTGCTCAACTTAACACATCTCTTCTTCAAAGACTGCAACGTGCCTAGCCTAGAAAGCCTCCTGAAGCCCCCATGGCTCCCGATGTCTTCTTTGTACCTCTAAACCTACGTTTCCCCGTGCTATCCTGGGCTCATGAGAGTAAACTTTCAGGACATCCAGGTTTGACAAGAACTTTTAAGCTTCTTTTCCAACATGTATGGTGACCTACCATTAAGTCTGATGCTCAGGATTATGTGAAAGCCTGCACGACTTGTTCTGCCAATAAGACTCCACCATCCTTGCCTCCTGGCTTGCTCCAACCATTGTCCATTTCCAAACAACCGTGGACACACATAACAATGGATTTCATTGTGGATCTCCCTCCTTCTGACCATCATAAGGTTATCTGAGTTGTGGTGGATCGATTTTCCAGATTGACTCACTTTGTACCCTTAAAGAAACTGCCATCTGCCCAAGAATTATCATAACTTTTACTGTTACATGTGGTACAACTATATGGCATTCCCGTGAATATTATTTCCGACAGAGGTCCACAATTCATCTCTACTTTTTGGAAAGCCTTTTGCAAATTTATTGGAACCACAGTTTTTTTGTCTTCTTGCTACCATCCTCAGACTAATGGGCTGACTGAGAGAGTGAATCAAGATCTCAAAGCCTATCTCAGAACTTTTGTTAATTTTCTCCATATCAACTGGTTTGAATTATTACCCCTAGCTGAGCTGGCAAAGTATACTCATTGGCACTCCTCTCTACCATGCTCTCCATTTTAAGCCGCAGCAGGTTACCAACCTTGTAACTTTCCTCTTTCTGCTCAGTCCACAGAGGTTCCTGCTGCACAACGACACAATACTAATTCTGCTCATTGGCAACGTATTCACTCTAAGTTACGTTCAGCTGTCTCTAGATACAAGAGGTTTGCTGATCATCATAGAGCTTCTGTTCGTGCCTATTCAGTAGGTGAACGTGTTTGGGTCTCTATGCGACATATGCATCTACGTCAACCCAGTTACAAATTAGGGTCTAGGTTTATCAATCCTTACAAGGTCCTTAAAAGACTGTCTCCTGTTGCCTACAAAGTGGCCTTGCCCAGAACCCTGTGTATACACCTAGTCTTCAACATCTAACTGCTCAGGCCCTACATCAGAAACGGATGTACTCGACTCAGACCTCCTCCTCCTCTGCTCTTAATTCATGGTTAACCTGAGTATGAGGTTGCTAGGATCTTGGACTCCAGATACAGACGCAGGCAACTGAAGTACCTTGTGCATTGGAAGGGTTACTCTGTGGCAGATCGTTCCTGGATTCCTACCTGTGATGTACATGCTCCTTCTTTAGTCTCCAGGTTTCATGCTGCTCATCTCTCCAAGCCGACTTCGATTCCCAGAGGCAACCCTTAGGAAGGGGGCTATGTCACAACGCTGCGTTGGCGGTGGTGACTTGTTGCTATGGCGGTTGCCATAGACACAGGCGGTGGTTCAGAGTGTGCAGCAATGATATCATCACCACACGCTGTCTCTCTCTTCTCGCTCCTGATTACACCTGTATGTCCTCCTTGGCACCAATATGCGCCTATGTAAGTACTCCATTCACCTTACATCACTGCCCAAGTATAAGTGTTTCTGTGTGTGCTCCTGGGTGCTGTTATCTGTATATGTTGGACTGTCACAACATTGCTGAACTCTGCCTGTCTGACTACTCTGCTTGCTTAACCCCTAAAGTACTGGATTGCCATAACAGTGCTAAACACTGCCTGTCTGACTACTCTGCATACTTAACCCCTTAAGTACTGGATTGTTATACTGTTGCTGAACTCTGCCTGTCAGACTACTCTGCTTGCTTAACCCCTAAAGTACTGGATTGCCATAACGTTGATGAACTCTGCCTGTCTGACTACTCTGAGTGCTTAACCGCTAAAGTACTGGATTGTAATACTGTTGCTGAAATCTTCCTGTCTGACCACTCTGCCTGCTTAACCCCTGAACTATTGGATTGCTATACTGTTACCAAATTCTGCCTGCCTGACCATTCTATTGATTTATCCCTGAACTGTTATATTACTGTATTTCCTTTGTTGCTGACTCGTGCCTGTTTTCAGTCCTTCTATTGGTTTATCCCTGAACTGCCATACTGCTGGATTTCCTTCCTGTTGCCTCTAAAGACTACCCTGCATACTGTGAGTACTGCTTACCTCATTTTACAAACTTTCTCTGCTCTGGGATATTTTTTCTCATTTTAGCTTGACGCCGGAATAAGAAGACTACTGGCCAAGTTTGGTCTGATAGAGGAATATCCCACAAGCATTACAGATTAGCGGCGGCCTTCAATGTATAAGGAATTAGCCTATGAACCTACCTAGGTTTAGCTTTCAACTAAGAATACCAAGAGAATACCAAGAGAACAAAGCAAAATTAGTGATCAAAGTAAATTGGAAAGTTGTTTAAAATTACATGCCCTATTTTAATTATGAAAGTTTATTTTGGACTTGACTGTTTCTTTAAGGGTTAATTTGATGGATCATCATTTTGGGAGTTAAATCAATCAAATTAAGACAATATGAGAAAATTATGAGCTAGATTACAAGTGAAGCAGTAGTCTGCGCTCTTGCTCATGCATTAACCCTGCATTGGGTTGGAAGCGTATTACAAGTTTAAAGCAAAACATTTTTTGCTTGTGCGCTCTCAACACGTGCAAAAAATCGAACGTCGAATATTGCGACTGCATTAACATATTCCCCCATAGACTTCAATATAACCGGAGTGAAGTGAAGTGAAAAAAAAAAAACTAACACTCTTACTTGCGTGCAAACCCAATCACATTTTCTCAAGTGCCCTAACTCATCATGAAAATATGAATATTTCACATTCCAATGTTCTTTACATAGAAGAATATGTTCTATTCATTCATAAATACATATTTCTAAAGATATCTGACAGTTCTTTGGTAATATATATATCTATACCTATATATATATATATATATATATATATATATATATATATAAATATAAATATATGATTTTATGAAAACGAACAAAGAAAAATTGGAGTAAATTAGAAAGTTGCAATAGCCACGATAAACCACTTTTTGCTTGTGCCCAACAGTTAACACGCCACTCGTAATCTAGCCCAGTTGGATGAAGACTTCTGCCGCTTCGTTGAGGACTTCTGCCGGCTTCGTTGATGATGGATGTTGGATCTTCAAAAACTGTAAGTGGATCTTCGGGGTTAGTGTTAGGTTTTTTTAAGGGTTTATTGGGTGGGTTTTATTTTTAGATTAGGGCATTTGGGCGGAAAAAGAGCTAAATGCCCTTTTAAGGGCAATGCCCATTCAAATGCCCTTTTCAGGGCAATGGGGAGCTTAGGTTTTTTTAGTTAGGATTTTATTTGGGGGGTTGGTTGTGTGGGTGGTGGGTTTTACTGTTGGGGGGTGTTTGTATTTTTTTTTACAGGTAAAAGAGCTGATTTCTTTGGGGCAATGCCCCGCAAAAGGCACTTTTAAGGGCTATTGGTAGTTTAGGCTAGGGTTTTTTTATTTGGGAGGGGGGGGGCTTTTTTATTTTGATAGGGCTATTAGATTAGGTGTAATTAGTTTAAATATCTGATAATTTCTTTTTTTATTTTGTGTAATTTAGTCTTTGTTTGTTTTTGTAATTTAGGTAATTGTATTTAATTAATGTAATTGATTTAATTGTAGTGTAAGGTTAGGTGTTAGTGTAAGACAGGTTAGGTTTTATTTTACAGGTTAATTTGTGTTTATTTTAACTAGGTAGTTAGTAAATAGTCAATAACTATTTAGTAACTATTCTACCTAGTTAAAATAAATACAAACTTGCCTGTAAAATAAACATAAACCCTAAGCTAGATACAATGTAACTATTAGTTATATTTTAGCTAGCTTAGGGTTTATTTTACACGTAAGTATTACGTTTTAAATAGGAATTATTTAGGTAATGATAGTAGGTTTTATTTAGATGTATTTTAATTATATTTAAGTTAGGGGGTGTTAGGGTTAGGGTTAGACTTAGGTTTAGGGGTTAATAAATTTAATATAGTGGCAGTGACGTTGGGGGCGGCAGATTATGGGTTAATAAATGTAGGTAGATGGATGCAGGTTAGGGGTTAATAATATTTAACTATTGTTTGTTATGTGGGAGTGCGGTAGTTTATGGGTTAATATGTTTATTATAGTGGCGGTGATGTCCGGAGTGGCAGATTAGGGGTTAACAATTGTATTTTAGTGTTTGAGATGCGGTATGGCCTCAGTTTAGGGGTTAATAGGTAGTTTATGGGTGTTAGTGTACTTTTTAGAACTTAAGTTATGAGTTTTATGGTACAGCTTTGTAGCGTAAAACTCATAACTACTGACTTTCAGTTTACGGTACGGATCTTGTAGTTATGGGCTGTACCGCTCACTTTTTGGCCTTCCAGGCAGACTCGTAATACCGGCGCAAAGGAAGTCCCATTGAAAAAGGACTTTTTGAAAGCTGTGGTAATTACGTTGCATTAAGGCCAAAAAGTGTGCGGTGCCCCTAAACCTGCAAGACTCATAATACCAGCGGTAGTGAAAAAGAGCCATAATGTTGCTTTTTCACTCATACCGCAAAACTCGTAATCTAGCCGAATGATAATGATAATAATACAAATATTAATTAAAGTATTAGAAAGGGTGCATTGTAATTTGAAATAGAAGCATTTTTGCAATATACTTCCACTAGCAAAAATGCTTTTAGTACACATCATTGCTGATTTTCAGCAGCATACACACGTATACGTACGCACCAGTATTCACGCTCAGAGTGCTGGCACGGTATGTACTGAGCCTGTCAATATGTAATTTGTGTCATTTTAGCCCCAGCTGACTCAAAGTGTAGGTGTGATATTTCAATAAATTAAACAGTCATGCACATTTCAATCTACACCTTTTCATCCCTTTAAACTAATAATAATTGCAATACCTAACTCTATAACAGAGAAAGGGGTGATGTGGACCAAAATGTAAATGAATATAAAAATGAATATAAAAATGAAAATAATTGAAACCATAAAAAAATAACAATAAAGAAATGTGTATGCACCAAACATAGCATTTGGAGCTCTGTAATTGCTTCTGTGACTACAGCTGTGCTCAGGAACGGTTGTTTGCTGCTGATATAAAGGTGTGTGTGGAGAATGAATGTTGCTTGTATTCCATGTTCAATACATTTGCTGGTGATCTCTAATTGCTGTTGCATCTCCACCTGTGCTCAGAAAGGTGTGTTTGCTGCTGATATAAAGGTGTGCATGTTTAGTAAGATTGCTGGTGCTGTGTACGTGCTACTGGATTTATAAATGTGCTCAAGAAAAGACATTAGGGTATGCATGAGGGATTATTGTCGTCTTTGCAGATGAATCTGTTAGGTCAGTATGTATGGGGGTAGTACCAGAACACTTGACATTCACAGTTTGTAAATGTAAATGGTTATTACACAGCAGATTTAACATTAGATTAGTAGTACAGATAGAGCTGGGGCAAAGTATGTAGTTTTGGGGCTTTAAAGTTGGTAGGAGTGGGGTGTTAGAAACAAACAGCACCAAAAAGTGCTTTTACATTGCGGTCTATGGGAACTGTGTGTGCTCAGTAAATATAAGTAGAATGTAAGTTCCCACGGGAATAGGGCCCTCAATCCCTCCTGTATGTGTTTTGTATTGTTTTATTTAAATGAATTGTATCCATAGACAGCGCTGCGGAATATGTTGGCGCTTCATAAATAAAGTATAATAATAATATATGTATATGCTTATATACATATATATTTATGTGTTAATATGTTTATATGCACATATTAACACATAAATATACAGTATATGTATATATTTATATAGATATATATTTACTAACTGCTGCCCATCGCTGCGCTACTTACCTCTTTGCTGCGAGAGGTTCTGAGCCCGGATTCGCATTACTATCAACTTGTAATACCAGCGCACATTAGCGTGCGTTGGTATCACAAACTTAATAGCAAATATCGATTTAGCTAAAGAAATATTTTGCTCTCCCATATGTGTAGGAAAACAAAATTCCCTTTAAGGATTTTGTTATATTTGTTATATTTATATAAGGGAATTCAGTAAGAAGTACAAATGACATGGGGAACAAAACAATCTTAAGAATGATGACAGATTGTTTTTTTGTTGACATTTATGACTTTTGAAATAGGATTGAACCTATTATTTTCCAATAATTCTATTTGAGAAAACCTAACCCTTAACTGAACTATGTCATGACTGAATTGTTAAAATGCCCAGGAACCTGAGTGCATTTTAAATGTTAGAACCAGTTAATATTTTTCCTCAGATGTGAAGACGTGGGGCTCACAGGAACTGTAGTGACAGAATAGGAAGTATCATGATCCCACAGCACCGCCTGTAATGAAAAAGCTGGTGTCGTGTCGGAGCTAAATTCCGATAGGCCACTCTCATGCTACAGTAACACCAGTCCACCAATCACCTGCTAGAGACACCTCCTTCCCAGTTTATGTCCCACTCCTCCTCCCCGGGACCATCCCAGGAATGCTGACTGGTCAGAGGGAGAAACCCATCATGTGTGTGCTCCGGATCTTCTCTTCAGTCGTTGCTAAGCCTGTTCACATGGGGCGAGTGATGTCACTTCTGGGCAGGGCTAAAAATCGCTTACTCTCGCGTTTTTTAAACTACGGGAATTAATTGCGGTTTAAAACTACAACCGCGATTAATCGTGCAGCCCTAATATACATATTTAGACATGTATATGAATGTATCTCTATGTTAAAGTCCTTTGCCTACATGAGATCTTATTTCTTTGATCAGAAAATCATTAAATACATTTTTTTTATTGGCCCCCAAATTATTACTTTGTTAAAACAAAACAAACTCATTTTTTGATATTATAATATATAAAAACCCAGATATATTCTGAGTTTATTGATTACATAATAGGCAGAAGAACATTTATGCTTATTGATCACTTTAAATAGAGTGTAGTAAAACTAATAGTGTGTAATTATCAATTAGTACACTTAGCACGTCTTTTAAGGGGTTTGAACAGGATACAATGGGCATATGTCTTGTTGGGGTTATTGCTTTCACTCATTTTATTAGTATAAAAGTGCTTATTATTAGTTTGCTTGCTGTTTTAATCTAAATTGATTGAGCAGGTAGCATTTGCATAGTGCTTGGCGACTTTGCTTTTTAAAGTCATCCTATATGGCGGAGGTTTACGGAAAAATGTTGTTACCTTTAAAATAATTTGAAAAGTGATGTCTGGGTGATTCATCAATTCCTGTTTGCTGCTGAATTCAGTAAGTGAATAATGTCCCTGTAAATGTGTTATATAGGGCTATTGTTCGCCAAATGGCTATTGATAAAAATTGTTGTCGATTGTGCTCTCTTACTATATGAAGCCAGATCGATGATGGATCACTGTCACTCTCTGTAATGATCCTCCTTTACTGCCAGTGGGAGCAGTGGGAGGTAAGAATGGAGGAGGGGAGAAATGGGGTTCCCTACACTACAGAAAATTATTTCAAAGGGAGAGATGGGGCCCTACACTACTAAAAAAAATGCTGGAGGGTGGTAGAGGGGACCCTACACTATAGAAAGTAATCTTGGAGGGGGGTTGGTGAGTGGGGTGAGAGACTGCCAGTAACAAAGATGGCAGTAAGTAGTGGGAGGGAGAGAGTTAGAGAGATGTTTACAGGGATCAGGTAAGTGGAGGATGAGGAAGGATCCCTAAACTACAGAAATTAAAAATAAATAAATAAATACAATCCCTAAAGAGCATATTGGCAGAATATTTGCTACTACCTAAGATGGAGGTGACCAGTGTGTGTGTGTGTGTGTGTGTTTGGGGGGGAGGTTGAGAGAGATCAGGTAGGTAGGGATCAGGGAGAGAGAGGTGTCAGGTGGGAGGGAAATCCCTCCACTAGAGCAAATATTAACCTAACAAGCTACCTGAGTAATTCCTTAACTCCCGGGAATTTCAGAAGTGGGGTGTGCAGCTGCAATTAGCAGACTTTCTAATTGCCAAAAACCAATTGCAAAGCTATGCATGTCTGCTGTTTATGAAGAAAGGGTACCCCAGAGAAGATTTTACAATAACTTTTCTCATGACTGCAGTAGTTAAAGGGATAGTCTACACCAGAATTTTTATTGTTTTAAAAGATAGATAATCCCTTTATTACCCATTCCTGAATTTTGCATAACCAACACAGTTATATTAATACATTTTTTACCCTCTTTGATTACCTTGTATCTAAGCCTCTGCAAACTGCCCCCTTATTTCAGTTCTTTTGACAGACTTGAATTTTAGCCAATCAGTGCTGACTCCCAGGTAACTCCATGTGCGTGAGCACAGTGCTATCTATATGGCACACATGAACTAACACCCACTAGTGGTAAAAAACTGTTAACATGCTTTCAGATAAGAGACCATCTTCAAGGTCTAAGAAGTTAGCATATGAACCTCCTAGGTTTAGCTTTCAACTATGAATACCAAGAGAACAAAGCAAAATTGGTGATAAAAGTAAATTGGAAAGTTATTTAAAATTACATGCCCTATCTGAATCATGAAAGTTTATTTTAGACTAGACTGTCCCTTTAAGTGTAAACAATTCCATTGAGAAAACTAAAGTTTGCCAATTTTTTTTTTTTTTTTAAATGTTCATATTTGCAGGCAAATAGTGGTACGAAATATACCAAAATGGGCCTTGATCAATACCTATGGTTGTCGACTAAAATACTTAAAATCTTCTTAGTACCTTGTACTCCTATAACTAAACACCTCTCCTATAATATAAAACTAATTTAAAATATGCTTTGTGTAAAACCTCAAGCCCAAACACACAACTATACAGTGGTATATTTAGTTTCCATGCTGCACTGGCACCGATAAATCTGCTGTCCCACCAAAAGATCAAATCCTATTCATTTAAGCACATATTTACCTTCTATATTTCTCCCAACCAGAGTTTAGGGATAACATTTACTTCTACTAGACAACCATTGATCATTGTTTAGTAATAATATTAAAGGGACACTGAACTCAAATTTTTTCTTTCATGATTCAGATAGAACATGACATATTAAGCAATTTTCTAATTTACTCCTATTATCAAATTTTCTTCATTCTATTGGTATCTTTATTTGAAATGCAAGAATGTAAGTTTAGATGACGGCCCATTTTTGGTGAACAACCTGCGTTGTCCTTGCTGAATGGTGGATAAATTCATCCACCAATAAAAAGGTACTGTCCAGAGGTCTGAACCACAAAAATACCTTAGATGCTTTTTTTTCAAATAAAGATAGCAAGAGAACGAAGAAAAATTGATAATAGGAGTAAATTAGAAAGTTGCTTAACATTGCCTGCTCTATCTGAATCATGAAATAAAAAATGGGGGTGACATTTTTCCATCAACGGCTTGCAAATCATAAATCAGTGATTAGGCAGGCACTGAATAAAGGTTGTTCTGACCAGACTGTCGCACAGCATTTTCTGCAAGCAGGACACTCAGTATCTATGCTAAGCTCGATGTTGATTGACCATGTCCCACACCCTAGATGAGGGGGGGATAGAGCATTAGCATTACAGCGACTTGAGTCAAGATGGATCTTCACTTTGGACACTTTGTCCCCTAAGGGATTGAATGCGAACATTGATTTTGCCTGTTACTACCGTATGTGACAGAAGTGGTGGTAGTTGTTCGTGTTTTTCTACCTATTCCTGAGGCAAGAGGCCTATACATTTGGAGTGCTTCACATCCTATTTCAGCTCTATAAATGTCTGTGTAATTTACTAGGTGAAATGTTGTATTAGAATAACACTTTTATAATAATATAATATAATAAAGTAAAGTGCTGCAGTCTCAACCCCAATACTCGTTTTATTTCTCTTTTTTTATGTAAGTAAACATATAGTATGGGGGGGGAGAGACAACAGCTTAAAAAAAAAAAGAATAACACTTTTATACCATTGAGTATCATTGTTAGTATAGTTTCTAATGTATGCTGCATAATATTATAAAGATTATGTTACTGTAATATTTTCACATTTTTCTGTATTTTTGCAGTAACAGCTTCCTTCCCCTTCGCGATCGCTCATCTGACACTGTTATGCATTGTGGGTTGCCTGTGTACTTCATCACCATGACAACGGGTGACGTGGGTGGTGACTTGCGCAGGCGCCGGACGATGACGTCATTTGTAAGTGCCGTTGCTATAGGCGCACTCGGGCCAGGTGATCGTAAGCTTGTTCGTGGGGATAAGCAGCTGATACTGTTTTTAGTATTTGGGTAAGGGTATTTAAGGAAGGGGTGTGTATTTTGCCATTTATGTCTGCACGTCCCACATTGACAAAGGCTCCTGCGTGAGCCGAAATGTTTGGGCAAGGCCCTTGTTTTCTCTGTGTATGTTTACACTTATAAAGGCATTTATTTAATTCCCGGTCTTTTGTGCCTGCGTTGGGGGTCTGTAAACACTGGAGCCAAGCTGTACATACACATACACAAGTATGTATGTACAGGGAGTGCAGAATTATTAGGCAAGTTGTATTTTTGAGGATTAATTTTATTATTGAACAACAACCATGTTCTCAGCTGAATAGTTTTGGAAGTAGTTTTTAGTTTGTTTTTAGTTATAGCTATTTTAGGGGGATATCTGTGTGTGCAGGTGACTATTACTGTGCATAATTATTAGGCAACTTAACAAAAAACAAATATATACCCATTTCAATTATTTATTTTTACCAGTGAAACCAATATAACATCTCAACATTCACAAATATACATTTCTGACATTCAAAAACAAAACAAAAACAAATCAGTGACCAATAAAGCCACCTTTCTTTGCAAGGACACTCAAAAGCCTGCCATCCATGGATTCTGTCAGTGTTTTGATCTGTTCACCATCAACATTGCGTGCAGCAGCAACCACAGCCTCCCAGACACTGTGGTTCTCAATGGGGTTCAGATCAGGTGAACAAGGAGGCCATGTCATTATATTTTCTTCTTTTATACCCTTTCTTGCCAGCCACGCTGTGGAGTACTTGGATGCGTGTGATGGAGCATTGTCCTGCATGAAAATCATGTTTTTCTTGAAGGATGAAGACTTCTTCCTGTACCACTGCTTGAAGATGGTGTCTTCCAGAAACTGGCAGTAGGACTGGGAGTTGAGCTTGACTCCATCCTCAACCTGAAAAGGCCCCACAAGCTCATCTTTGATGATACCAGCCCAAACCAGTACTCCACCTCCACCTTGCTGGCGTCTGAGTCGGACTGGAGCTCTCTGCCCTTTACCAATCCAGCCACGGGCCCATCCATCTGGCCCATCAAGACTCACTCTCATTTCATTAGTCCATAAAACCTTAGAAAAATCAGTCTTGAGATATTTCTTGGCCCAGTCTTGACGTTTCAGCTTGTGTGTCTTGTTCAGTGGTGGTCGTCTTTCAGCCTTTCTTACCTTGGCCATGTCTCTGAGTATTGCACACCTTGTGCTTTTGGGCACTCCAGTGATGTTGCAACTCTGAAATATGGCCAAACTGGTGGCAAGTGGCATCTTGGCAGCTGCACGCTTGACTTTTCTCAGTTCATGGGCAGTTATTTTGCGCCTTGGTTTTTCCACACGCTTCTTGCGACCCTGTTGACTATTTTGAATGAAACGCTTGATTGTTCGATGATCACGCTTCAGAAGCTTTGCAATTTTAAGAGTGATGCATCCCTCTGCAAGATATCTCACTATTTTTTACTTTTCTGAGCCTGTCAAGTCCTTCTTTTGACCCATTTTGCCAAAGGAAAGGAAGTTGCCTAATAATTATGCACACCTGATATAGGGTGTTGATGTCATTAGACCACACCCCTTCTCATTACAGAGATGGACATCACCTAATATGCTTAATTGGTAGTAGGCTTTCGAGCCTATACAGCTTGGAGTAAGACAACATGCATAAAGAGGATGATGTGGTCAAAATACTCATTTGCCTAATAATTCTGCACTCCCTGTATGTGTATACATGTATATTTATGTTTATTTGTGTATATGTATATACATACCTACAGTATATACACATATAAACACATATATACACATGTATACACATATATGAATTTGCATTTATTCTTTGGAGGCCTTTCCAGTCAAACACCTAAAAACAAGAACAATTTTTTTTTCTGTTTCAATATTTAATAACGAATATTTTACATTCCATTTTTCACATAGAGGAAAATGTTCAATTTGTTTATATATATATATATATATATATATATATATATATACATATACTGTATGTATGTGTATATATATATATATATATATATATATATACTGTATGTATATATATATATATATATATATATATATATATATATATTAAAAATAATAGAACATTTTCTTCTATGTGAAAAAAAAAATGGAATGTAAAATATTAATTACTACCTTCAGGTTAGCGCTGTTGGTTTAACTCCAATCAGGTTAGCTTGTGATCGATAAGTGTTAGATTTTTCCCAGTTTGCGCTCTCCATTGAAGTCTATGGGGAGAAGTTAGCATGGTCGAGATATCCAAAGTCCTGAAGTTAGCGTACATCAGCTTTCGCTCTAATACACATGCTAACCCTCCTGTGTTAAAAGAGTACTTCTGTGTTTTTTCGCACAAGCACAAGCGCTGAATAGCGCACCACTTGTAATTTGGACCTTTGTGGGTAGAGGTAAGCACACAAAAGAGTAGGCTAAGTTGGACAAGATAAATAAATCCACAGAAAATAAATATATCTTTCTCTACTAGAAAGAGCATTGACAACTATTATTGGATTATTATATTTACTTACTGATCATGCTAATGTACCATGAGCTGTAGAAATAATATTTTTTATGCAGGGGTTTTCTGAAGCCAAAAATATATTTTAAGGGTTCCTCCAGGATGAAAAGATTAAGAAATGCTGAGGTTGTAAGGATTAAATCTGTTCTGGCTGTGAGCAAGTAGAGGATTTTAGCTGCATTTTATAATCCAAGACCTTGGATTATCATTTGTCAGATGGGCTGCTAACAAAAAAACTAGTGCTTCAGGTGTGGGTTGTTACAGGCACATCATTTATTCATATTTATAATGTATATAGTTTAGCTATTAAGGAGTTTATCAATAAAGGTAGTTATTCCAAATGAAAGGGAAAATGCTTTACTGAATTTCTTAATGAAGCGTTTATGTAAATGTAGGGTTTTATTATGATATACATTAATAAATGTAATAGTTTCAAATAAAATAAATAAATGAAGTAAAATTGTTTGCTATTGTGAAATGAACTTCTTGAAAAGAGGGGGCACATATGTTATGTACCAAAAATGATAAAATATATATAACAAATGGGGGCGGAGCTAGCCGGTCATGAAGATGGACGCGGTGTGATGGAGCTCCCGCACCCAAACTGGCTAGGACGCAGTTCATGCCCTTTTTAATCAGCTCGGGAGACAGCCAGCAGCAGTAGCTAAGCTACGGGACATTTACCTGCCACATAGCAAACCGGAAGGAGCGGTGAATCTTAGAAGCTCCGGCCGGTGCTATTACGTCTAGGCCTCTACTAAACAGATACGACCTGCGGCCTAGCAACGGAGGACAACCCTAGCCTCAGGGGCATCGCAAATCTGAAGGGCAGCCAGCGACCCCAGGATGAGGTGAAGTATAGGTGTAAAAGCGCCAAGCTGCATTACTTTTTTGTTTCCTATATGTATAACGCACATTTTACCCGGTGCGCCGAGGAATAAACGGCTCCCACGTGGCAGTCCGGGAGCAGAGACAGTGAAGGGATCATATCTGTGTCTAGCCTGCTTCAAGGTACATGCCTCCCTACACCAATGATTTTAAAAAAATGCATCCATGTGTGGACATAATGTTATAATCTAGCCCTGAACAGTTACTCATGTTACTACGCCTAGATACACGATAAGGAGAATCACCAAAAGCACAGATCAAATGATCAGTTAAGCATAAACACACTGTATAAAGCTCCACTCTCCCCTTTCAATACTGCAAAACCCAGCAAGGGAGGAATAATTTGGATTTAAGAGCACGCAGTGCAGCAACTAAGGAGCCTTAGTCACCTGCCATACCAATATGTCTCCAAAAAGACAACCTAAAAGAGGCAACAGCACCAAACAAAAAGCACACAAAACTCCCTCTGTAAATAGCTTTTTTAAAACTCTTGAGGCTAAATCCTCAGCCATGGCGGCTGCAGAGGAACAAGATTTTGCAGAGGCATCTTCCTCATCAGATTCTGACCATGAAGCCACAACAGATACTATCACAATCCCTAAAGCCTTATTTGAAGCACTTCCCTCAAAGAAAGATTTTCTTAGTTTGGTTGCCCAAGTTAAGGACTGCATTAAGGAAGAACTTAATGATTTAAAGAAAGAAATGTCTGATTTGGGTCATAGGGCAGAAGCTGTAGAAAACACTCAAGATACTCATTCTGCTACAATTACAGACATGCACAATATTATTACTGAGCAAAACTCTGCAATTCAAGATCTGGAAGAAAAAATCGACGATATGGAAAATAGATCTAGGAGGCAGAATATAAGAATCAGAGGTATCCCAGAAAGCATCAATGCACCTGATTTAGATCAATACCTGCAAGATTTATTCAATTTTCTAAAAAAAACAGAGACACCGATCAAAATAGAAATTGATAGAGCACATAGAGCGCTTCGCCCCAAGCCGACAGATGCACAGCCTCCCAGAGACGTCATTGTCCGTATTTCAAGCTACCAAATGAAAGAAAGCATAATGAAACTTGCGAGGGAACAGCAACCGGTTAAGTTTGAGAACTCAGACCTACAGCTATATGCAGACCTCTCTCAGAGAACCCTCACTAAAAGAAGAGAGATGAAATCCTTGACCATGAGTCTGCAAAGGCATCACATCCCATACAGGTGGGGTTTTCCATTCCAACTCATAATCTTATGGAAAAGCAGACGATACCTCTGTCAATCACCAAAGGATATTCCCAGAGTATGCAAAGAACTGGACATTCAAATACCGGAGGAAGATGGCAATCCAAATGCTCACAACAGCAAAAACCACAGATTGGACATTAACCCCCTCCCACAAAGAAGAGAATGGTTGCAAGTCCAGAAGAAGAGGACTGGGAGAAACCAGCCGACCAACAATACCACAGTGCCAGAAAAAGGGTGATTAACACTGGATGGAAGATATACTAATTTCCCAACCTCCAAGGGGTTGCAGACTCCTTAGAACTGTTGTATTTATGGACAGAACTTGAGCTTGTTTGCAAGGATCCTGGGGCTTGTCTGTCCCTAGGCACATGGACCCATCTTAACAGACACTAATGAGAGTCCACTTGAGTACCATATCAGTCTTGTTATAGTAACCTAAACAGGGTGTTTCTTGAATGTGTCTACCTAGTTTAAACTTTCCTTTTTCTTTTTCTGTTTCCACTTAAGTTGCTAAAGAAGTTCTAGCCAGTTGGGATAATTTCTTATCCCCAATATACTAAGTGTTAGGATGTATACTCTCCTTTTGTTAGAGGAGACTGTTAAATGTTTTGTATGTTTCTGTTTTTGTTATTATTTGTTTTATTTGTCTCCATATAGCTACAGGACCGGATGCTTAGAATGTTTAATGAAGAACCAGGATAACTCAGGTAGAAGGTGGGAGGAAGGGCACAATACACATGACCAATAAAGATCAACATAACTCACAGGAACTGAACATCTTTACCCAAAATACCAAAGGGTTAAACTGCCCCAAAAAACGTAGGATGGCTCTTCTTGACTTGCACAGGAGGGGGGGGGCACATCATCATGCTCCAGGAAACACACTATAAGGGCAAAAATATCCCTAGCTTTTTATCACCGCACTACACTCAACATTTTCACAGCACTCACTCATCAAAAAAAATTAACGGTGTGTGTATCCTCATACACAAATCTATCCCATTTAAGAAAACCCATATAGACAAAGACAATGAAGGGAGATACCTGTGCCTTACGGGCCTGCTATATGGCAGGCCAGTAACTATGGTCAATTTCTATGCCCCAAATAGAAACCAACATAGTTTTATTAAGACAATTACCGATTCCATTTTGGGGAAACCCACAAGCCCTTTAATAATGGCAGGGGATTTGAATGTTCCTTTAGACCCCAGAGTAGATTGTACCAACCCAGACACCAGAGCAAAAACTCCCCACCTGGATTCAATTTGGCAGAATCTTAAGCTACTTGGTTTGCACGATACATGGCGATATCTCAATACACATAAAAAAGATTTTACCTTCTTTTCTAACCCCAAGAAATGTTACTCTAGACTGGACTATATTTTTGTTGACCACTTAGTACTCTCTCACTTAACAGAGGCTAAGATCTCACATTCCACTTGGTCGGATCACTCACTGGTCTCGTGCAGACTAGTGTGGCCATCCGCCCCGCTAAGAACCTACCAATGGAGGTTAGATGATTCTCTCCTCCAAGGACAAAAAAGGGTTAAAAATCTGACTAAACAAATTAAAGCTTATTTCTCAATAAACAACACCCCGGACGTAAATATTAAAACCCTTTGGGAAGCTCACAAATGTACCATCAGAGGGGAATTCCTCAAAATTAAAGCTCACTTAGTTAAACAGAGACGTGAGGAACACACAAAACTAGCAAGAGAAATAGCAGAATTAGATTTTAGACATAAATCTTCCCCGGGGGATGCCCAAATTCTTGAACTTCTTTCATCTAAAAGGAATCAATTTAATAAGGCCTTACAGATTGTCACCCAACAACAGTTGCTATCTTTTAATCAGACATTTTATAGGGAGGGCAATAAGTCAGGCCGATGGCTGGCTAGAGCCCTAAAGAAAAAACAAAGGTCCACTTACATACACTCGATCAAAGACAAGACGGGAAAAAACACTGAGGACACATTAACTATAGCATCTGTTTTCAAAGCATTCTATCACAAATTATACAATCTGTTCCCTGACAGAGACGCAAAACTTCATTCCCAAAAATGTGATCAGTACTTAGACCAAATAGACTTACCACAGGTTAAACCAGACCAAAAAGAAGCACTAGACAAGCCTATTTCTTCTGCAGAGGTACTATCCGCCATTAAACTTTTAAAACCCAATAAAGCCCCGGGCCCAGATGGCTTTTCAGGCCTTTATTATAAAACATTTGCGAAGCAATTAGCCCCACATTTAACTAATCTTTTCAACTCCATTTCAGATTCGTCTCCCTTCCCAGATTCCATGCTCAAAGCCCATATTACGGTACTGGAAAAACCAGGCAAGATACCAGACACACCGGCCAATTTCCGACCAATTTCCCTACTGAACGTAGATTTAAAAATTTATGCAAAAATTTTAGCCTCCCGGGTAAACAGTTTACTACCCCATCTTATCCACCAAGACCAAGCGGGCTTTGTACCGAACAGGGAGGCGAAAGACAATACTGTCAAAGTCCTCAATTTAATTGATCATATTTCTAAAACAAACTCCCCTGCTATCTTTCTCTCTACCGACGCCGAAAAGGCATTTGACAGACTGGACTGGACTTACCTAGACAGGACACTAAGACGGTTTGATTTCCCAACTCATTTTATACAGAAAATCATGGCCCTATATTCCAACCCTTCTGCTCAAGTCAGGGTGAATGGGTCCCTTTCAGATATGTTTGAAATCAGAAATGGGTCCAGACAGGGCTGTCCCTTATCCCCTCTTCTATTTATTCTATCTTTAGAACCCCTTGCTGTTAAATTAAGGGCAAACCCCAATATAAAAGGAATCAACTTAGGAGACAGTTCTCATAAATTAGCGATTTTTGCGGATGACTTACTGCTAACTCTATCAGACCCACTAAATTCTATATCACATGTCATGAACGAGTTCACATGTTATGGAGAAGTCTCAAACTTTTTGGTAAATATGGCAAAATCAGAGTTCCTCCCGGTTAATCTCACCCCACAATCCCTGGAATCCATTAGATCTCAATGCCCCTTGAAAGCCCAACCAATTTGTTTAAAGTATTTAGGTATATACCTCTCATCTGACCCACAGCTTACACGTAAACTCAATTATGGAGCCTTGATTAATGAATTTCAATCTCTGACTTCTTCCTGGCTCCTTAAGAATATTTCCTGGTTGGGCCGAATACAGGCGTCTAAAATGGTGTTACTACCCAAAGCTCTATATCTACTCCAGACAACCCCCATACAGAATACATCCAAAGACATTGATATACTACAAAAGGTCATAAATGACTACGTGTGGGGCCGTAGACCACCCCGCATCAACAAAGGGACAATGTACAGAGTGCCAGATAGGGGAGGATTGGGAGTACCTCACCTCCACTCGTATAAATTGGCAGTATCACTACAAAGGATTGTAGAGTGGTGTAACCACTCCGCAACTTCCCCAAAGGGATGGGTTCAAATAGAAAATTCTGCAGCAGGGGTGACACATTTGGGCACGAGTTGCTGGAACCTCCCAGCAGTAAAACGAGTAGCTATCTCCCATCTTTGAATGACCAATGAGACCTGGAGAGACTGGCAACTCATATTAAAATCATTTAAAAGAATCTCCACACAATACTCCCCACTCACAACATTATTATCAAACCAGGAATTCCCCCCAGGATTGGATGAGCCTGCACATGTCAAACCTGACTTCCTTTCGCAGATCCCTATACATACAATTATGGATAAAGGCAAATTAAAATCAAAACAACAGCTCAATGACATGGATATTCCTTTTTTGTCCTCGTGGTTTAGGTACCATCAAATTAGACACTTCATTTACTCCCATAGATGCAAATCAGACCTAACAAGGATCCCAACTCAATTTGAACAAGCTTGCATACATGGTAGGAAATCCCAAAGATCTATTTCAACAATGTACAAATTAGTCCTAGACAACAGATTTCCAGATCTCCCAACATACACTAAGAGCTGGGACAGGGAATTAATAGAAACTACACCTCCTAAGGAATGGAGCAATAGGTTTAAAAATTTGTCAAAATCAGCCCACTCCGCTAAGGCTAAAGAAACGAACATTAAAATATTTATGCGTTGGTATTTAACACCAGCAAAACTTAAATATATATTCAAAAAATGCTCTAATACTTGTTGGAGATGTGGGGGCCAAATCGGTAACATGAGGCACATTTGGTGGGATTGCATCCCAATCAATGCTTTTTGGAGGAATATTTTCGAGGAAATAAACTCGATACTGCACACACAATTAGCGCCTAGTCTAGAACTAATTCTTTTATCTCAAACCCCTCAAATCCCATGCAAGATTAGAAGGCAATTATTTTTAATAATGATAAATGTAGCAAAGCAAAATATACCTAGACATTGGAAATCATCCACCATCCCCAGTATAGAGGATTGGAAGAGTCAGGTGGATTCTGACCTTCTCCTCGAGAGATTTTATTTCCTTAGGGAGGGAAAACTAGATCTATACGAAGACATATTGTTCATCTGGGACTCATACAAATATAGAAGCAGGAAGTGAACACTAATAGACACACGGTATTAAGTTCAGAACACTGGCAAACCCCATCCAGTCTGGTTTTCATATCTCAGGGGCATATTCTGGAAGCTGTTAGGTCCTTTTATATGGTTCGTAGTAAAACATTTGTGATTCGCCCACACTCATAAGATAATTTTTGGAGACTTTTTGTTTTCCTGTATGTCTTGTCTGTCTGTATTGTATTTTATTTTATTTTTGTTGCATGACTGCTCCCTTACTTCGCTATGTAAAACCTCATTGGAAGTATAGCTGAGGCAAATACAACTCCAACATTGGACTTGTGCACATGCGACCTATGTATAGAAGGCATTCCTGGTTCGGGTGAGACTTGCTCAACTTAAGGATATATCTAATATGTGTTATTCAATTTTGCCAGGACCATCAATGTAATAATCATATCTTAAAATGCCTCTCCCCCTCTGGGAAGGGTAATAGCAATATGAGACAATTGAAATGTAATGCAGGGATGCAAAATATGTAATCTTTTGTTTGTTTTGGTTTTTGTTTATGTTGAAAACTGAAAATAAAATATTTAAAAAAAAAAAAAAATATATATAACAAATATTCAAACCAAAAACATAGTGTATGCTAGTAAATTATTATATATACACATTAAAATTATAGTCCCAAAATACGGTCATTGCAAAACACTGTCCACAGAGTATGTGTAGATCCACAAACAGATGATGGCCGCACTCCTCCTTGCAGATAAATCCTGATGAACTATAAGACGAAAAAGAAAACAGAGGGGCGTCTCATGTGCAGATTGATTAATTGATTTGGCTAATCTGCACATGAGGCGCCCCTCTGTTTTCTCTTTCGTCTTAAGGTTATAAAATTGTTTGTCTTATGACCACTCTCAAAGACGCCAATATTCTACTTGTGTTTTAGTTCAAAGTTATAATATTGTTTTTTTTGTTGTTTTGTTTTTTGCTAATTGCTCATTATGTAATGCCAAATGATTGTTTAACATGGTATAAATACCCTTTCCTTGAACTTAGGGGGGGGGGGGGGGGGAGCAGAAAATACTATTTGAACCATAATGCTGTCAAGACTGTCTGGTATGGTATAATATTTATTAATAAGCAAGCATGAATAAACTATTATAACTGCAATATTGGATTCATATTTTTTAAATTTTCATTGCCTTTATTTAGCAATAAAATCAAATAGAGTAGTGCAGGAGCGCTAAAAAGCTCTAAGGGTTATATGGAAAATTATGCTTAAAAATAAACTATATATATCACATATGTATGTAATTCTTATTTATTATGTAAAAAAATTATTGTGTCTGATCCGCTACTTAAAAGATATATTGAAACACTCTCACAGAATACAGAGCACCGGATGTTTTTCGATTAAAGTCTGAAGTTAAAGGGACACTGAACCCAATTTTTTTTCTTTTGTAATTCAGAAAGAGCATGCAATTTTAAGCAACTTTCTAATTTACTCCTATTATCAATTTGTCCTCGTTCTCTTGCTATCATTATTTGAAAAAGAAGGCATCTAAGCTTTTTTTTTGGTTTCAGTACTCTGGACAGCACTTTTTTATTGGTGGATGAATTTATCCACCAATCAGCAAGGACAACCCAGGTTGTTCACCAAAAATTGGCCGGCATCTAAACTTACATTCTTGCATTTCAAATAAAGATACCAAGAGAATGAAGAAAATTTGATGATAGGAGTAAATTAGAAAGTTGCTTAAAATGTCATGCTCAATCTGAATCACGAAAGCTTTTTTTGGGGTACAGTGTCCCTTTAAGGTGGAATAGCTTTCAAATTGCTGTGTTTTATTTGTGTTACTTCAAACATTTATCGATCCCAATTTGAGACCTTATAAGCTAAATAAGCTAACTTTTAAAGATTTTTATACATGCATATGCTAAGAAGATATTGAAATCGTTTTATTTCATTTTTAAGTTCGTTTAGAAGTTATAGAATATTGTAAAGGGAGACGTCCCTATTGCAAGGGTATATATATTTTTTTACATAATAAATAAGAATTACATACATATGTGAAGTTTATTTTTAAGTTTATTTTTAAGCATAATTTTCCATATAACCCTTAGAGCTTTTTAGCACTCCTGCACTACTCTATTTGATTTTAGTTTCTGAACCTATTAGTGATTTGGGGGAAGATCTCTTGTAAGGGAGCATAGGGGTTAACCATTGGGCGCTACACTTAATATTTGTAGATTCTTTATTTAGCAATAAAACATTTTTACGTTTGTAATATAATACTGCATATTTGTAACAATAAAAAACATATTTCCTTTCATGTAAATGGCAAGAGTCCATGAGCTAGTGACGTATGGGATATACATTCCTACCAGGAGGTGCAAAGTTTCCCAAACCTCAAAATGCCTAAAAATAAACCTCCCACCACACACATACTTCAGTTTTTGCAAACTTTGCCTCCTATGGAGGTGGTGAAGTAAGTTTGTGCTTGTTTTTTATGTTTTCTTCTATGATAACTAAGCACTTGTAAGCATTCTGAAGCCCAATTCCTCTCAGAGTACAATGTTTGTCAGAGGGATGCGAAGAGAGTATCGCCTATTGATTTTTTGTTATCTCTCATGGGAAATCTTTTCAAGGGTTCTCTGTTATCGGTCGTAGGGATTCATCTCCTACCTCCCTTTTCAGATTGACTATATACTCTTATACCATTACCTCTGCTGATAGTTTTCAGTACTGGTTTGGCTGTCTGCTGTATGTGGATGGGTGTCTTCGGTAAGTATGTATCATTATTTAAGACACTCTCAGCTATGTTTGGCGCTTTATGTATTAATATGAAGTTTTAAATATATGTATTTACTTATATTTGCCATGAGTCAGGTCTATGTGTATTTCTCTTTGCAGTCTAACAGTTTTAGTATAAGTATATCATGTTTCAGGAAGTTATTTTTTTTTTTTTTTAAATGTTCTTACCTGGGGTTTAGTCTTTTTTTCCAATTTGACTTATTTTTTTCCTTAAATTCGCAGGCAAATCTAGGCTTGCAAGGGCACAAAATGCTGTTATTTATTGCATCATTTTTGGCGTGAAATTTTTTTGCTGCAAATTTGCATCTATAGTGTCACCAGTTTTGTAATTTCCTGCATCTTTATTGACATTAGTTTGTTGGGCGGGAAGTCGCGCTTGTTATGACGTGAGTTGCGTCATTTCCGGATCTTGTTTGGTGCCAAAAAAAAATCACTTTGCGTTGTGCGTCATACTTGGCGCCAAATATTTTTTTGGTTATATTACCCTACTTCCCTTATGTTCCCTGCTCTCTTTATATTCTAGAGGGCTATGCTGTTTTCTTTTTTGCCTATTTAGCATATGCATTTTTCCCATTCCTGAAACTGCTATATGAGGAAATTGGATATTTTGTTTAAATGTTATTTTTTCTTTTACATTTTGCAAGATGTCTCAGTCTGATCCTGTCTCAGAAGCTACTGTAGGAACCATGCTGCCTGAACACAGTTCTACCAAAGCTAAGTGTATCTGTTGTAAGCAAGCTGAGATTATATCCCCAGCTATATTATGTAACAGTTGTCATGATAAGCTTTTGCATGCCAATAATGTTTCTATTAGAACTAATACAGCACCTATTGTTCCTTCAACATCTACTGCACATGATATCCCTGTTGATATGAAAAATTATATTGCTGATGCAATAGAGAATGCCATGAGGCCAATTTATTAAAGGTCTTGTGGACCTGATCCGACAGTGTGTATCAGGTCCGCAAGACCTTGTTGAATGCAGAGAGCAATACGCTCTCCGTATTCAGCATTGCACCAGCAGCTCACAAGAGCTGCTGGTGCAACGCGGCCCCCTGCAGACTTGCGACCAATGGGCCACCAGCAGGGAGGTGTCAATCAACCCGATCGTACCTGTTCGGGTTGAATTGTGGCGATTCCTGTCCATCTCATCAGAGCAGGCGGACAGGGTTATGGAGCAGCGGTCTTTAGACCGCTGCTTCATAACTGCTGTTTCTGGCGACTCTGAAGACTGGCCAGGAAAACGGCCCTTCAAGCTCCATTTGGAGCTTGATAGATAGGCCTCTATGTCTGCTATTCCACCTTCTAATAAACGTAAAAGTTCTTTTAAAAATTCTCATAAAACTGATGAAATTTGTGATGACCGACAACATACTGAAATATCCTCCTCTGAAGAGGACCTCTCTGCTTCAGAAGATCCTACTTCAGACATTGAAATTGATAAATCTTCTTATCTTTTTAAGATTGAATATATTCGGTCTTTGTTGAAAGAAGTATTGGTTACTTTGGATATTGAGGAGTCTGATCCTCTTGATAACAAAACCAGTAAACATTTAAATTCTGTTTTTAAACCTTCTGTGATTACTCCTGAGGTTTTTCCTGTTCCAGATGCTGTTTCTGATGTGATTCCTAAGGAATGGTCTAAGCCTGGTGCTTCTTTTAATCCTTATTCTAGGTTTAAGAAATTATATCTTTTACCAGTGGCTAATTTGGAGTTTTGGGAAAAAGCCCCTAGGGTTGATGGGGCTATTTCTACTCTTGACAAACGTACTACTATTCCTATGAAAGATAATACTTCTTTTAAGGATCCTTTATATAGGAAAGCACATTTACATTCTGCTATATTCTCAGGCCTGCCATTTCTATGGCTGATGTTGTGGCTGCATTAATTTTTTGGTTGGGTAGCTTAGCACATCAGGAAACAGATCCTGATTTGTCTAGCATTGTTCGTTTGCTTAAACATGCTAATCATTTTATCTGTGATGCTATTTTTGATATCATCAAAATTAATGTTAAATCTATGTCTTTAGCTATTCTGACTAGAAGAGCTTTATGGCTTAAATCATGGAATGCTGATATGGTATCTAAATCTAGATTACTATATCTATCTTTCCAGGGTAATCATTTATTTGGTTCTCAGTTGGACTCTATTATTTCCACTATCACTGGGGGTAAGGGAGTTTTTTTGCCCCAAGATAAATCTAAAGCTTCTAATCGGTTCCTTCCTTTCATCAGAATAGAGATCAGAAAACCACTCCTAACCCTAAGGACTCTTGCTCCAATTGGAAGCCATCTTCAAGTTGGAATAAATCCAAGCCTAAGAAACCAAAGCCAGCCCCCAAGACTGCATGGGGGCCCTCAATCCAGTTCAACTGGTGGGGGACAGATTGAAATTATGACATTACATTTGGGCAGATTCTGTTCAGAATCAGTGGATTCAGAGCATTGTTTCTCAAGGGTATGGAATAGGTTTCAGAATAAGACCTCCTGTGAGAAGATTCTTTCTCTCTCATGTTCCAACAAATCCTGTAAAAGCTCAGGCTTTTCTGAAGTGTGTTTCAGATCTAGAGCTTTCAGGGGTGATTACAACAGTTCCGCTTCAGGAACAGGGTCTGGGTTTTTATTAAAATCTATTCATTGTCCCAAAGAAAGAAAATTCATTCAGACCAATTCTGGATCTGAAGTTTTTGAATCATTTTGTAAGGGTCCCAACTTTCAAGACGGTGACTATAAGAACTATTCTGCCTTTTGTTGAGCAAGGTCATTGCATGTCCGCAATAGACTTACAGAACGCTTATCTTCACATTATGATTCATCCAGATCACTATCGGTTTCTGAGATTCTCTTTTCTAGACAAGCATTACCATTTTGTTGCTCTTCCATTTGGCCTAGTGACAGCTCCAAGAATCTTTTTGAAGGTTCTTGGTGCCCTTCTATCTGTAATCAGAGAGCAGGGTATTGCGGTGTTTACTTATTTGGACGATATCTTGGTACTGGCTCAATCTTTTCATTTAGCAGAATCTCACACAAATCAGCTTGTGTTGTTTCTTCAAAGACATGGTTGGAGGATCAATTTACCAAAAAGTTTATTCAATTCCTCAGACAAGGGTCACCTTTTTAGGTTTCCAGATAGATTCAGTGTCCATGACCCTGTCTTTAACAGACAAGAGACAAATGAAATTGGTTTCAGCCTGTTGAAACCTTCAGTCTCGATCATTCCCTTCAGTGGCTATGTGCATGGAAGTTTTAGGTCTCATGACTGCAGCATTGGATGTGATCCCCTTTTCTCGTTTTCATATGAGACCTCTGCAGCTTTGCATGTTAAATCAATGGTGTGGGGATTATACTCGGATATCACAATTGCTATTCTTAAATCCCAGCATTCCACTCTCTCTGACTTGGTGGTTAGACCATCATCGTATTATTCAAGGCACCTCTTTTGTTTGTCCATCTTGGACTGAAGTCTCAACAGATACAAGTCTTTCACATTGGGGAGCTGTCTGGGGTCTCTGACAAGGGGTTTGGAATCCTCTAGAGGCAAGGTTACCAATCAATATCTTATAACTATTATATTATTAAAGTCAGAACTTTTCATTTGCTTTCAGACAGACAATATTATAACTGTGGCATATGTCAATCATCAGGGAGGGACTTGCAGTCCTTTAACAATGAAAGAAGTATCACGGATACTTTCTTGGACGGAATTCAACTCTTGTCTAATTTCTGCGATTCATATCCCAGGTGTAGACAATTGGGAAGCGGATTATCTCAGCCATCAGACTTCGCATCCAGGGGAGTGGTCTCTCCATCCAGATGTGTTTTTTCAGATTGTACAGATGTGGGGTCTTTCAGAAATAGATCTGATAGCTTCTCATCCAAACAGGAAACTTCCCAGATACCTTTCCAGGTCCAGGGATTCTCAGGCGGAGATGGTAGAATCGTTAGCAGTTCCTTGGTCTTGCCAACTTATATTTTTCTGCCTCTAGTTCTTCTTAAAAGGGTGATCTCCAAGATCATAAAGGAGCAATCGCATGTGTTCCTGATAGCACCAGCATAGCCTCATAGGTTTTGGTATACGGATCTTGTCCGGATGTCCAGTTGCCAACCTTGGTCACTTCCATTAAGGCCAGATCTTCTGTCTCAAGGGCCGTTTTTCCATCAGGATCTCAAATCTCTAAATTTGAAGGTATGGAAATTGAACATTTAGTGCTTAGTTATAGAGGTTTCTCTGACCCAGTGATCAACACTATGTTGCAGTCTCGTAAGTCTGTTTCAAGGAAGATTTATTATCGGGTTTGGAAAACCTATATTTCATGGAGTTCTTCTCATAAATTCTCTTGGCATTCTTTTAGAATTCCTAGAATTTTACAGTTTCTTCAGGACGATTTGGATAAAGGTTTGACTGCAAGTACTTTGAAGGGAAAAAATTTCTGCTCTTTCTGTTTTATTTCATTAAAAGATTGCTAAACTTCCTGATATTCACTGTTTTGTTCAGGCTTTGGTCCGTATCAAGCCTGTTATTAAATCTATTTCTCCTCCTTGGAGTCTTATTTTGGTTTTGAATGTTTTGCAGACTCCACCTTTTGAGCCTATGCATTCTTTCGATATTAAATTACTTTCTTGGAAAGTATTGTTCCTTTTGGCTATCTCTTCTGCTAGAAGAGTTTCTGAATTGTCTGCTCTCTCTTGTGAGTCTCCTTTTCTGATTTTCCATCAGGATAAAGCTGTTTTGTGGATTTGTTTCAATTTCTTCCTAAGGTTGTGAATTCTAACAACATTAGTAGGGAAATTGTTGTTTGTTCCTTGTGTCCGAATCCTAAGAATTTGCTTGAAAAATTGTTACACTCTTTGGATGTGGTAAGGGCTTTGAAATACTATGTTGAGGCTACTAAGGATTTCAGGAAGACTTCTAGTCTATTTGTTGTCTTTTCTAGTTCTAGGAAAGGTCAGAAAGCCTCTGCCATTTCTTTGCATCTTGGTTAAAGCTTTTGATTCACAAGGCCTATTTGGAGGCGGGACAGTCAACGCCTCAGAGAATTACAGCTCATTCTACTTGATCAGTTGCCAGTTCTTGGGCTTTTAAGAATGAAGCTTTAGTTGATCAGATTTGCAAAGCAGCAACTTTGTTTTCTTTGCATACATTTACTAAATTTACCATTTCGATGTATTTGCTTCTTCAGAAGCAATCTTTGGTAGAAACGTTCTTCAGGCAGCTGTCTCAGTTTGATTCTTCTGTTTATAAGAAGAACTTTTTTTTGGATTTAATTTCTCATCAGAAATAGCTGTTTTTATTTTATACCTCCCTCTCTAGTGACTCTTCTGTGGACTTCCACATCTTGGGTATTTTATCCCATACGCCACTAGCTCATGGACTCTTGCCATTTACATAAAAAAACATAATTTATGTAATAACTTACCTGATAAATGAATTCCTTACATAATGGCAAGAGTCCATGAGGCCCACCCTGTTTTTGGTGGTTATATTTTTTGTATAAAAGCACAATATTATTTTCCAGTTCCTCTTTTTTGTATGCTTTTTTTACTCCTTTTTACACCTCACTACTTGGCTATACGTTAAACTGAAGTATGTGTGTGGTGGGAGGTGTATTTATAGGCATTTTGAGGTTTGGGAAACTTTGCCCCTCCTGGTAGGAATGTATATCCCATATGTCACTAGCTCATGGACTCTTGCCATTATGAAAGAAATTAATTTATCAGGTAAGTTCTTACATAAATTATGTTTTTTATATTATTTTTTCACACCTTTTTCCTTATATATTGTACTCAAAATCTTTCGTAAGATAGGAGACCATTTTTACTAGTATAATGTTAGAGTAAGGTGCCTTGAATTTAGATTTCAGAATAACCTCTCGCCTAAGGCATTATAAAGGGGAAAAGGGTACAAACCATTACAGGGGAATCAATAATTAGTCGGTTTTATAAAGCTGATCAATCCATTAGTTTGTGCTCTGGCATTGTTGTCAAACTCTTTGCTACCACCACTGAACCTGTTTTTAAATATGCTTACCTGTTGATGAATTTTGGTTTCTTCCTGGCTTCATTTTTGGACTGCAGCCTGGCTATTACAGACCCTTTTGCCTATTTTTGACTTAGATTTGTGGATTCCATTTTTGATAAGAAAAATTCTCATGGCTTCTAGTCTGTATGGGTTGCTCCATCCTGCTTTCGTGATCCTGTCTTTGCCTTCTAGTTCTACCAATCTCAGCTCTGCCTTCCAGAGGTACCTGTAACAGCCCTATCTTTCAGAGGCACCTGTTTCAGCCCTGGCTTCCAGAGGCGCCTGTTGTAGCTCTGCCTTCAAGAGGCACCTGTTTCAACCTTGCCTACCAGAGGCACCTGTTGCAGCCCTACCTCCAAGAGGCACCTGTTGCAGACATGCCTTCCAGAAGCACTTGTTTTAGAGAATCCTGTGTACCAGCTCCATCAAAACTTGTCTGTCAGGGACTTCTATCTGCCAGTTCCATTGACACCTGTCTACCAGTTTTAGGGACACCTGTGTATCTGTTCCAGTATAGTGCTGCAGAACTTTCCTTTGTTCTGTACCTGCACTACCTGTTTCTGGAAAGTTATGTGTAACGTGCAAGACCTGCCTGCTACTCTTTATCTACTGTTTCTAACTAATAAAGTATACAAAGTACTTTATTTAGAATCCTTTTTACAAAAGTTATGCCGAGGTACTTTACAAATAAACTTAAGAACAAGATGATACTTCAGCTTTGGACCTTCAAAAAATCCTGAGATCACTCTTTCATTTTGTTGGACTTTAAAGTCAAGCCTCCCAACTGTAATTGCATGAGACCATTCATCCATTAAGTATCCCAGTAAATGCTGTCTGTCTTCCACAATTACTTAATCAGTTTAATGTTTCTGCTGTAGAAGCAACCAACACCAGGGACATCTTACTCTCTTCATCTGGGAATAGGGCCCCTATCTGTAGAATACAGGACTGAAATACATCTCCAAGATTATGGTCTTGATCAGGAACCGCAAGATGTCAGACTTTGCTTCACTGTATGTCACCACGGACTCTTCATCATCTACTCTACACTCTCTGAAGATACTTATACCCCCACCACAATCTATGTGAAGAAAGTTGATTAAGGAACACCTATACAGGGAGTGCAGAATTATTAGGCAAGTTGTATTTTTGAGGATTAATTTTATTATTGAACAACAACCATGTTCTCAATGAACCCAAAAAACTCATTAATATCAAAGCTGAATAGTTTTGGAAGTAGTTTTTAGTTTGTTTTTTAGTTATAGCAATTTTAGGGGGATATCTGTGTGTGCAGGTGACTATTACTGTGCATAATTATTAGGCAACTTAACAAAAAACAAATATATACCCATTTCAATTATTTATTTTTACCAGTGAAACCAATATAACATCTCAACATTCACAAATATACATTTCTGACATTCAAAAACAAAACAAAAACAAATCAGTGACCAATATAACCACCTTTCTTTGCAAGGACATTCAAAAGCCTGCCATCCATGGATTCTGTCAGTGTTTTGATTTGTTCGCCATCAACATTGCGTGCAGCAGCAACCACAGCCTCCCAGACACTGTTCAGAGAGGTGTACTGTTTTCCCTCCTTGTAAATCTCACATTTGATGATGGACCACAGGTTCTCAATGGGGTTCAGATCAGGTGAACAAGGAGGCCATGTCATTAGATTTTCTTCTTTTATACCCTTTCTTGCCAGCCACGCTGTGGAGTACTTGGACGCGTGTGATGGAGCATTGTCCTGCATGAAAATCATGTTTTTCTTGAAGGATGCAGACTTCTTCCTGTACCACTGCTTGAAGAAGGTGTCTTCCAGAAACTGGCAGTAGGACTGGGAGTTGAGCTTGACTCCATCCTCAACCCGAAAAGGCCCCACAAGCTCATCTTTGATGATACCAGCCCAAACCAGTACTCCACCTCCACCTTGCTGGCGTCTGAGTCGGACTGGAGCTCTCTGCCCTTTACCAATCCAGCCACGGGCCCATCCATCTGGCCCATCAAGACTCACTCTCATTTCATCAGTCCATAAAACCTTAGAAAAATCAGTCTTGAGATATTTCTTGGCCCAGTCTTGACGTTTCAGCTTGTGTGTCTTGTATTGCACACCTTGTGCTTTTGGGCACTCCAGTGATGTTGCAGCTCTGAAATATGGCCAAACTGGTGGCAAGTGGCATCTTGGCAGCTGCACGCTTGACTTTTCTCAGTTCATGGGCAGTTATTTTGCGCCTTGGTTTTTCCACACGCTTCTTGCGACCCTGTTGACTATTTTGAATGAAACGCTTGATTGTTCGATGATCACGCTTCAAAAGCTTTGCAATTTTAAGAGTGCTGCATCCCTCTGCAAGATATCTCACTATTTTTGACTTTTCTGAGCCTGTCAAGTCCTTCTTTTGACCCATTTTGCCAAAGGAAAGGAAGTTGCCTAATAATTATGCACACCTGATATAGGGTGTTGATGTCATTAGACCACACCCCTTCTCATTACAGAGATGCACATCACCTAATATGCTTAATTGGTAGTAGGCTTTCGAGCCTATACAGCTTGGAGTAAGACAACATGCATAAAGAGGATGATGTGGTCAAAATACTCATTTGTCTAATAATTCTGCACTCCCTGTATGTTTCTAATTTTGTATTGCAAAAACTCAATATAAATTCAGTCTCTATAATTATTGAAAATACTGTATATGGTCAAAATGTTAGGGCTAACTTCAGACACTACTGCAGTTCAAATCCTCTACAATAGGAAGGCGGTTAGGCTCATGTAAGATTATACACTTGACTCACACCTTAGTATGTACACAACTAGTGACTTTAGCTACTCAATTGAAGCATAATTTTTCCAAAATTTCTAGCCAAGAATGTTTAGAAACAGTTAATGTAATGAAATATTTCAGTTTGTAGCCTAAATGGTGCATAATGACTCTGATATCAGACAGACTTTATCAGCCTCTTGATGGCTGACACCTGAAGTTACTTATTTACATATTTTTAATAGAGCAGAAATGCATCTAGCAATGTTTGAAGTTTAATATCCTAAACTAACCACGGAGATCAATGAAAGATGTTACTCTCTGTCATACTGATTGTATATTTTATTAGTATAGTACATTTAAGGCCTACATTGACATTTATATTATTTATTGAAATCATAACTGAGTAAATAACTTTACATTTTATAGATTTGATTAATCTAAATTATATATAATCAATTTAAAATTTTACAGCCAGAATTTAGTACCTAGTCTTACTAAATAAAACATCTATGGAATTATAGCAAGATAGTTTGTTCTTATAATACACATACAATTGTATTAATTTAGTATTGTGTAATTGTTATGAGAGTAGTATAATATAACAATTAAGGTAAATAAAGAAAGAAAACTCCAGAGATATAATTTTACTGCTCTAAATTATGTTAGCTGAGGCCATAAATCAAACTCATGACCTTGTGACTTCAATTGCAGCAACAGGATCACAAAATGTGACTCTGCTATAGACTGATGTATAGGAATTTGGAACAAACATGAATAGCAGTACTGCCTATAAAACTGTACTAAAGCTGTGAAAAAATGTTTTAGCATTATACTGTGAAGTAGATATTATTTATTGTTAATGTTTTCTAATAATATCCCAATATGTAAGTGGACAACATAGCTACTATATGACTTCCTTTTTTTCTCATTGCTGTTTCCCCTATCGAAACACATGACACAAAGAGCTAGAAAGAAAGATAGACAGATATAGATTTGTAAAACACATGATTAGAGCCAGAATTTATTTTTATTTTTTAGAATATTTCCAGTCAATATAATTTCAAATTAAACTTGTAAGCGGATACATTTTAACAGTATGCAAGATAAACCTGATGTCTATGTATCTGAAATCATAATGAAATAGAAAAACTCACGCCTAGATTACGAATTTTGCGTTAGAGGCTGTGTGGTGCTAACGAGCAGTTTATGCTCACCGCTCACTTACAGATAATGCTGGTATTATGGGTTTTTACAAACCCGGCGTTAACCGCAAAAAAGTGAGCGTAGAGCAAAATTTAGCTCCACATTTCACCTCAATACCAGCGCTGCTTACGTTAGCGGTGAGCTGGTAAAATGTGCACGATTTCCCCATAGGAATCAATGGGGGAGAGCTGACTGAAAAAAAAATAACACCTGCAAAAAAGCAGTGTAAAGCTCCTGACGCAGCCCTATTGATTCCTAGGGGGAAACACATTTTAAGTCTACACCTAACACCCTAACATGAACCCCGAGTCTAAACACTCCTAATATTACACTTATTAACCCCTAATCTGCCGTCCCTGACATTGTCGACACCTGCATTATATTATTAACCCCTAATCTGCCGCTCTGGACACCGCTGCCACCTACATTATACTTATGAACCCCTAATCTGCCGCCCCCAACATCGCTAACACCTACATGTTATTTATTAACCCCATATCTGCCACCCCCTATGTCGCCGCAACCTACCTACATTTATTAACCCCTAATCTGCCGCCCCAACATCGCTGCCTAAACCTAAAGTCTAACCCTAACCCTAACACCCACTAACTTAAATATAATTAAAATAAATCTAAAAAAAATTACTACAATTACTACAACTAAATAATTCCTATTTAAAACTAAATACTTACCTATAAAATATACCCTAAGCTAGCTACAATATAACTAATAGTTACATATTTTTTTACAGGCAACTTTGTATTTATTTTAACTAGGTACAATAGTTATTAAATAGTTATTAACTATTTAATAACTACATAGCTAAAATAAAGTCAAATTTACCTGTAAAATAAAACCTAACCTAAGTTACAATTACACCTAACACTACACTATAATTAAATTAATTACCTAAATTAAATAAAATTAATTACAATTAAATAAAATTATCTAAAGTACGAAACCCCCCCACTAAATTACAGAAAATAATAAAGAAATTACAAGATTTGTAAACCAATTACACCTACTCTAATCCCCCTAACAAAATAAAAAGCCCCCCAAAATAAAAGCCCTACACTAAATTACAAATATCCCTTAAAAGGGCCTTTTGCGGGGCATTGCCCCAAAGTAATCAGCTCTTTTACCTGTAAAAAAAGTACAAATACCCCCCCAACATTAAAACCCACCACCCACACAAACAACCCTACTCTAAAACCCACCCAATCCCCCCTTAAAAAAACCTAACACTAATCCCTTGAAGATCACCCTACCATGAGAAGTCCTCACCCAACCGGGCAGAAGTGGTCCTCCAGACGGGCAGAAGTCTTCATCCAACCGGGCAGAAGTGGTCCTCCAGACAGGCAGAAGTCTTCGTCCAACTGGGCAGAAGTGGACCTCCAGATGGCATCTTCTATCTTCATCCATCCGGCGTGGAGTGGGTCCATCTTCAAGACATCCGACGCGGAGCATCCTCTTCTGTCCATGGCCGACGACTGAATGAAGGTTCCTTTAAATTAAGTCATCCAAGATGGCGTCCCTTCAATTCCGATTGGCTGATAGAATTCTATCAGCCAATCGGAATTAAGGTAGAAAAGATCCTATTGGCTGATGCAATCAGCCAAAAAGATTGAACTGGCATTCTATTGGCTGATTGGAGCAGCCAATAGAATGCCAGCTAAATCCTATTGGCTGATCGGATCAGCCAATAGGATTGAAGTTCAATCCTATTGGCTGATTACATCAGCCAATAGGATTTTTTCTACCTTAATTCCGTTTGGCTGATAGAATTCTATCAGCCAATCGGAATTGAAGGGATGCCATCTTGGATGACGTCATTTAAAGGAACCTTCATTCAGTTGTCGTCCGTGGACAGAAGAGGATGTTCCGCGTCGGATGTCTTGAAGATGGACCCGCTCCACGCCAGAGGGATGAAGATAGAAGATGCCGTCTGGGTGAAGACTTCTGCCCGTCTGGAGGACCACTTCTGCCCGGTTGGATGAAGACTTCTGCCCGTCTGGAGGACCACTTCTGCCCGGTTGGTGAAGACTTCTCAAGGGAGGGTGATCTTCAAGGGGTTAGTGTTTTTTTTATTTTGGGGGGCTTTTTTATTTTGTTAGGGGGATTAGAGTAGGTGTAATTAATTTAAAAATCTTGTAATTTGTTTATTATTTTCTGTAATTTAGTGGGTTTTTTTTGTACTTTAGATAATTTTATTTAATTGTAATTAATTATATTTAATTTAGGTAATTAATTTAATTATAGTGTAGTTTTAGGTGTAATTGTAACTTAGGTTAGGTTTTATTTTACAGGTAAATTTGTCTTTATTTTAACTAGGTAGTTATTAAATAGTTAATAACTATTTAATAACTATTGTACCTAGTTTAAATAAATACACAGTTTTTAAAAATAAATAAAATAAATAAAAATAAACCCTAAGCTAGCTACAATGTAACTATTAGTTATATTGTAGCTAGCTTATGGTTTATTTTATAGGTAAGTATTTAGTTTTAAATAGGAATTATTTAGTTAATGATATGAACTTTATTTAGATTTATTTAAATTATATTTAAGTTAGGGGGTGTTAGGGTTAGGGTTAGACTTAGGTTTAGGGGTTAATAACTTTATTATAGTGGCGGCGACGCTGGGGGCAGCAGATTAGGGGTTAATAAATGTAGGTAGGTGGCGGCGATGTTAGGGCCGACAGATTAGGGGTTAATAATATTTAACTAGTGTTTGTGATGCGGGAGTGTGGCGATTTAGGGGTTAATATGTTTATTATAGTGGTGGCGATGTCCGATTTGGCAGATTAGGGGTTAAACTTTTAATTTTAGTGTTTGCAATGTGGGGGGGCCTCGGTTTAGGGGTTAATAGGTAGTTTATGGGTGTTAGTGTACTTTTTAGCACTTTAGTTAAGAGTTTTATGCTACGGCGTTGTAGTGTAAAACTCATAACTACTGACTTTTAAATGCGGTACCAGGCTTGACAGGAGAGGGTCTACCGCTCACTTCTTGTCAGACTCGTAATACCGGCGCTATGCAAGTCCCATTGAAAATATAGGATACGCAATTGATGTAAGTGGATTTGCGGTATTTCTGAGTCTGGCCAAAAAAGTGAGCGGTACACCTGTACCTGCAAGATGCGTAATACCAGCGGGCGTTAAAAAGCATCGTTAGGACCTCTTAACGCTGCTTTTTAAGGCTAACGCACAACTCGTAATCTAGGCCTCAGTTTCTCAAGAACATATTTGTCTTAAAAGGATACTGAACCCAAATGTTTTCTTTCATGATTCAGATAGAGCATGATTATATATAGGTTTAGATAGATACAAATTTATATAGGAATATCTATTTACAAATACATAGAAAACATTCTGCTTTGTGCAGAACATTGAAATGTGAAATATTAGCAATAAATTCACAGTTTAACATTTTATTAAAAATTAATATTTCATAAATATGCTTTTTACATGTTTTCATCTACTTAACTGCAAAGAGCTTCAATGTGCACACACACACACATATATATATATATATATATATATATATATATATATATATATATATATATATATATATATATATATATATATGTCTATATATGTCTACATATGTTTTTATGTGTTTATATGTGTATATATGTCTGTAAAAACATATATACACATATAAATACATAAATATATATGTACACACATATAAACACACACACAACTTTACACTATACACCATATCCACACAAGCTTTTACAGAGGCTATTGTACAGTTCTGTGGCACTGTTACTTCAGATACGGACTTGCTGTCTACCCTACGATGGGGAGTATTTAATATATAACAGGGCTCTGTTGTACACCTTGAATCTGTGGTATGTGAGGCCCAGGAGGAGAGGATTGCCCTTGACACACAGCATTTTCACTTGATACTAGATCAGGTGGGGATTGGACTTTGTAACAAGCTTCAATCAAGCAAAGTCTATTGTTTCACTATATGTGAATTACAAAATATCTTTTTAAGCCCCTGTGCCTTTTCTATTTTTTCACATTTGAACTGTGAACTGTTTGGAGATGACACCTATTTTTGCTTCCCCTACGGACGCCTATGAGAAATTTATGTGGTGCGTTTGTTTGTAGCGTGTATGTGCTGTTTGCAAGTTGGAATGGGGATAGGCTAGGTACCTTTCACAATATTTTCATATTTGTATTTATGATAGTATTTAATTCATTATATTTCATTGGATCCATTTGGTGTGCTGAGTATTTTGTATTATAGCAAAGACACACTGTTGCAAAACTGTGTATATGAGCCATAAGACATATAATCACTTTCAGCTGTGTGCAACCTAAACAAACTGTTATTTTTTCAAATCGGTTTGTAGTCTCACATGTATTGTTGCCACAACTTGGTTATTTGCAGGAATAAAATTGTTACAAAGTTCTTACTTATAACACTCTAGTTTCCGGGTGCATATAGAGTGTTAACTGTGTATATATTCAGCTGGGTGAGTTTTACACATACATTATTGAGTATTCTGTTTCTCCTTAGTAGGTAAAGATATGTTCAGGTAACCTCCAAAACTTTCAGTGTTCCAGTATATTATATTGTATCACAGGTAAATAACGTGAAAAATATATTGGTGGTATCGAACAGACTTTATGCAATGGTAAACACATCAACCCAGGTTACTCACGGTTATCCGGCCCCACTATGCGGGATGTTGGAAAGTGTTCAGGCACTCCTCCTACTCATCAGACAGCCGTTATCCAGTACAGAACTAGTAGCTTGAAAATCTCTGCGGTGTATCTCACACACCAAACAAGAATCCAATAATATCACAATTGCGAAGAAATAAGCAATCATAGACCGAGCTAAATCAACACTGTGTATTTATTGTCACATCGAAGAAAACAAAGGTTCCACCACTCCACACACAACAGCTACATCCAACGCGTTTCCTGCTGCTAAACAGCACTTCGTCAGGGATACTCACAGCTGTCTGATTGCACCTTTTATTCGGCTCACCACTCATTCCCAAAATGTAAAGGTATACTACCGCTTATACATTTAGCGGCATATTTGTAACCTATAAGCCATTCAATCTGGTGCATCAGTATCACATTACAATAAAATAACAATCTTAAATTTATATGTTACGAGTACATTGTATCTAAAAATATAGTTAGACAATTAACACATAAGGTGGGAAAAACAGCTAGTGCATTATAAACAAATACTTTTGCTGCATCCGCATTTTATATACCACTAAGCTATTACAGAGGTCACAAATATAAGGGCATGTCTCAAATATAAGTATAGACACGTACTAGGACACAGCACAACATAATGGTAATTTATTACAATATCATAGATAACCTCTAGTTATAATAATATTTTGGATAACCTATCACTTATGTTTATTGACGGTTTTATTTACATATTTATCCTCCTAGGGAGAAAGCTGGAATATTATTAACTATCGATTAAACCTCAGTTACCTATATATAGTTTTACATCTGAATTCTCGTTTATGCCCAAAGGACTCCCTGTTTTTAAGGTATAAATCCAATATACTTCTCTCCTATTGAGCGTCTGAGACCTATTGCCACCTGTATTTAGTTTGGGCACATGATCAATACCTTGAAATGAAAATAAAGTATTGATATACTTTAGCTCACTTATATCAAAATTATCATTTCTCCTATGTTGGGCAAAGTGTTTCGCCACGGGTGTCTTTGGCACTTCACTCTCAAGGGACAACAGGTGCTCTCTCACTCTATCCTTGAGCATACGTGTCGTTCTACCAGTGTACTGAAAAAAGCAAAGTTTACAAGTGATAAGGTACACTATGTATCTGGAATTACAGTTAAGGTGATGGTTCACCATGTATATATTACCTGTTACTGTAGAGTTAAAAGTATCACTCCTAACCAGGTATTTACATGATTTGCATGGTGTGCCACCACATCTATAATTCCCATTTTTCTTTCTTAGCCACATTCTATCATCCTTTTTCTCTTTGATGGAAAAATTTCGTTTAAGATTATTTTCTATAGTTTCTGCTTTCCTTGATACACATCTAATCCCTTTATCTATGACTGTCTTTAGTTTAGGATCATTTTTTAATAGTGGGCTAAATTTCTGAATAATTTTACAAATTTCTGAATATTGCCTACTATATTTAGTGGAGAAAGTTAATCTATCCATACTTCCTGAGATTTTATCCTGTTTTTTTCTATCCTGCAGTAGAGATTTCCTGTCCATAGCCTTAACCTCTTCCATAGTTATTTCTAAATCTCTTTTCTTATAACCCCTATCCATCAGTCTGGTCTTCAAGATATTTGCTTGTACAGAATAATTTTCTTCACTACTACAGTTACGTTTCAAACGCATAAACTGGCCTTTTGGAATTTCCTTTTTCACACAATAGGGATGGCCAGAATCTGCTCTGAGTATGGTATTGCCTGATGTTTTTTTTCTGAATATTTCTGTTGTAATACATCCTTTATTTTTATCTCCTTTTATTGTCAAGTCTAGATAATCAACACTGCTCTCTGAGCAAAAAAATGTAAACCTCAAATTATTATTATTGTCATTTAAATATCCCATAAACTGAAAAATTGTATGTTCTAGGAAGCTTCCGGAGGAGGAGCACAGGTGTGTGTTCAGGTGCTGCACCTGTCCTGATTTCTCCTACCTACAAGCTGTTGGTGTGGAACCACGCCTAAAAACCCTCTAGTTTAGGGTGGCTTGTATTGCTGAATATCACCGCTGCTGGAAACTCCATAGTGCCCCGACATTGCACTAAATAGCTGCAGGTAGCAGCCCTGAAAAAGGACCTTTTATCATAGTAAAACTAATAGTTGTCAAGAAGGAAATAGAAAGAAAATGCCTGCTGTCTCACAGCCCCCTTATTGATCCGGGGTAACCCAAGAATAAGTGCTCAGTTAAACCAACAGGCAAGCTAAATTCCCGATCACTGCCGAATATATTGTAGCGGAGGACGGAGCTGAGAGCCGCTGCACTTGTTATGAGCTGTGTGGTCTCTGAGAACTTGCTGCTTTCCTGAGTACAGCTTTGCCGAATGCTTATGAGTGGGAATTGGAGTTACCCCTGTGTTGTCCCCGCTTTCTGCCTGGTCCAGAGGGCGTGGATGGTGTAGCCCGTTGTTTCTCTTTTCTGCATTCTTTGCGTTGAAGTGGCGCTCCCCCTCCCACCGGTGCTGCGTGAGGGGGGGCCACTGCTGGAGGAGACGGATCGATCCTTGGTGCAGAGCTGGTTCTGGGAAGGATAACGGTGAGCTGCTGGAGCGGTAATTGTGGATGCCTTCCCCCCCGCCTCTGCCTTCTTTTCTCTGCCATTTGCCAAGGTGTTGAGACTCAGGAGTATTGTGGATGTCGGCCGATAAGAGTGATTGTGGCAGCATCTGAGTCACACCCTTGAAAGTAGCTGACCGGCTTTCTTGAAAAAGTCGCAGGAGCCGAGGTTATTGGTTTCTGTGCAGCACAGCCTGCTGACTTGTTTCCCGGCAATTATTGTCCCCCTAACCTGGAAGACGCTCCCCTTCCCACCGATGCTGCGTGAGGGGGGGCTGAGGTTGATGACCGCTGGTTTTCTCCTGCTCAAACCTTGGGCTAATGGTTCTGGGTAACGTAGAACTCCTGGGATAAAATCTGCAGTTCTGCTTTCCTTCCTAGCCTCTTCTACCCTGGAAGGACTTGGCTCAGTATTGGACCCTTAATAATTATTTCTTTTTGTCTGGGGTTTGTATGTAAGAGTCCATAAGCAGTGATAGCAGGCCTGACTTTGTTAGAAATAACGGCGATTTGTTTCTAAGCACTGCATAACATTTAAACTTGTTAGACCTGTTCTCTTTAGCTGTTATTTACGATAAGTTAAAATTTAGAACACCTTAGTTTTTAAATGGCATTTATTCTCTCCTGAAAGCGCATGTTGTTAACTTATAGTAGCAAAATGTGAAACATTGTATTATCTTATTTTCTGAACCATTTAATTTGTTACTAAACGACTGGGGGTGTTTGCTTGTCTCTCAGGCCCATAGCAGGTGTATCTTGACACCGGACCACTCTATGTAGCTATGTTTAAGCTTTGAAGTCACATCCAGCGGTGTTAAGATATACTATGGGTATTGGCCTTAAAGAAGTAAATTATAATTAGCTCAGGGGTGTGTTTGACTCTGACATAAGTAACGGCTATTGGCCTATAAGTGCATTATAATACCTAAATTTGTTAGGTTTCTCTTCCTTAAATTTTGTATTCTTGATAACTTTAAAACTAGAACCCCCTAGTTTCTAACTGGAATATATCTCTTCTGGAAATGGTATGTTGTTAATCTGCAGCAGCAAAATGTGAAACACTGTATTATTATATTTTTTGAACCATTCAGAATGTTACTGATTGACTGGGGTTTTTTTTCTGTTTTTTCTTTTCTCAGACCCACAGCATACGTAGTATAATATTGGATTACCTTATATAGTTTTGTTTAACTCTTAAAGCTACATCAAGTTTTGCTAAAACATATTATGAGAACTGGTCTTATAGTAGTAAATTATACTTACTTTAAAGGTGTGCTAACAGCCTACAAGTAATTTGGTGTGCCAGATACATACAGGCGAAATAATCTGAGTACTAATTAGTTTATAAGTACCTTAAAAGCTGAGCTCTTCTTAAAAACTACAAAACATTGATTTGATGGCCTAGGACTGGAGACTTGAGTGGTTAAACACTGTCTCTTTTGTTCTCAATTGAAAATTTAAAACGGGATATTAATCTCTATTGAGGGCTTTTCTAAAGTTTGTGGGTTCCACAGCAGGACCCCTTCTCTGTGATATGATATATCTTATCTTGTCACCAGCATGACTGAACCTGACTCACTTAGTCCACGGTTAATTTTTCTTGGTTCTCTCTCCTTTCAGAGGAGAAGATAACATCTACAATACACAAAAGTCTGCACTTTTTTTTTCTTTCACGTATCCCTCACATCACCCTCCCCTTCTTAGTAGATTATTCTGTCTTTTTTTTTTTTTCTCTCTCATAATCTTTTCTCACTATCTTATGGATAAATTTTTTCACACACAATCTCGCACATCACCTTCAGTCATGTCGGCCAGACAGAGGGATAAAAAACATAAACCTAATATAGAGCCTGTGGGTGAGCCACAAATAGTAACCCAAGAATCCTCAAATTTACCTGACTCTGCTGATACACAGTCCCTAGTTTTAAATATTTCTGCTGCTCTTGCACCCAAGTTTGATTCACTTAGAATAGAAATCAAACAAGATATTGCGCAGTTAGCTGCAGAAGTCAAACAATTCTCCGAAAGGTTCTCCGAAATTGAACAGAGAGTCTCTGACTTAGAAGATCTCACTTTAGCTCAAAATAGTAAACTAGAAGCTACTTCCTCAGCCCTTGCTAAATTGCAAAATAAAGTAGAAGATTTGGAAAATCGCGCTAGGCGCAATAACTTGAAAGTAGTGGGGGTACCTGAGGGGAAGCAGTTTGAGGATTTAAATAAATTCATAACACAAACACTACCAACATTGTTGAACATACCTCAAACGCAGCCAGTCATAGAAAGGGTGCATAGGATAGGGCCATCACCTTTACCTAAGGAAAATCTGAGGCCAAGACCAATCATAGTTAAATTCCTGAACTACCAGGATAAGATTACATTTTTACAAGCTTTTCGTAAAAATCAACCTATATCACTAGAAGGTTCGAAAATCCTTTTATTTCAAGACTATGCAGCTGAAACTGCCTCAAAAAGAAGGCAGTTGGCTCCGGTATGCACTAAGTTTATACAGCAGGGGCTGCGAGCGACAATCTTACATCCTGCCAGGTTACGTCTTGTCTGTAACAACACTCTGCACTTTTTTGATTCTGCCCATATGGCAGAAGCTTTTTTCACCAAAAACTGCACACCTGAGCAGTTGAGGTGATATACTATTTAGTTTTTTCTTCCCCTTGGTAAATATTAGATTAGATATGTTATTTCTTATTCACTCTCTAAGATGGGCCCTTTTCAGCAAAAGGGCAGCATACGGCTCAGGTGGATTAGTCGTATGTTTTGGGGGTTCTCCCTTTCTTCTTTTTTTTTTTTTTTTTTTTTTCTCTTCTTTCTCTTTCTTTTTCTTCTCCTCTTCACCACCTTCCCTTCTGGAACATAGATTTTTATTATAATGACTGGGATTAAGTTTACTTCATGGAACATAGGAGGGCTAACTTCTCCTATTAAGAGAAAGACGATAATTTCCTATTTGAAGAAAATAGGCTCTGCTATTGCTTTTCTACAAGAAACCCATTTAAAGACTCAAGAAATTCTTAAATTAAAATCTTCTTGGGTTAAGGAGGTCTTTTTTTCACCTAGTTCTAGCCGAAAAGGTGGAGTTGCTATTCTTCTGGGTAAAAAACTTAAATATGAGATAATACAAAGTGAATCAGATGAGGAGGGGAGATATATCATATTGAAAATTAAGATTGTTAATGTATTGTATACTTTATGCAATGTATATGCTCCAAATGTTTTTAGTCTCTCATTTTGGGATACACTTCAGGCCAGGCTCATGACATGTGCAGAGGGTTTTTTAATATTAGCTGGTGACTTTAATATGGCTCCCCAATACCCAATTGATAGAATGAGGCAGCAGCCATTAGTTAAAAAAACTAAAAGAGATAATCTTGAGGCAAAGCTGTTTTCCAGAATCTTTTCTAATTTGAGAGTTAGGGATATTTGGAGGATATTGAATCCGGATACACGTGATTTTACATGTCTCTCAAAAGCACATAAATCACTGTCACGGATTGACTTATTTTTGGTTGATGAAAGACTTTGTAAACACAAAGTATCAGCTCAAATCTTGCCTATTGTGGTATCTGACCATGCTCCAATCTGCTTTGAGATTTATGCGACTGGCCCTTCACATACAAATAATCGGTTTTTCTTTCCTAAATATTTGTCTGCTGATTCCGGATTCAGAGGCTTCCTCGAAACTAAGTTTCAGGACTTTGCCTTGTTTAATGCGGAGGCTAGAGCCCGTCCTTCTTTGTTCTGGGAAACTGCTAAAGCAGTGTTGAGGGGGGAAATTTTGGCATATACTATTAGGCGTACCAAGAAATTTAAAAAACGCGAAAATGAACTTCTTCGCGCAGTTACAAATGCTTATAACTCATATCTACTAGAAAAGACGCCCCAGAAATGGGTTAAATATATTGCTGCATTAGAAGAGAGAGATTCATTCTTACTATATAAATCTACCCAGCAGGAAGTTCGGTTTTCTGCGAAATTCTACAAATATGGGAACAAGACGGGAAAACTTTTGGCTAGAATGTTAAGGCAGGACTTGGGTTCTCAGTTAATAGATTCCCTAGAAAGAGAGGGACGGTTGTTTAGTTCCTCTCAGGATCTTGTTCAAATTTTCTATGACTACTATAAGGGAATATATTCCCCCAGGACCTCTGACCTCACAGAACGTCGGAAATTCTGGGGAGAAATCTTCTTCCCAATATTAACACCTAGTCTAATTAAGGAACTTGAATCCCCCATTACGGAAATAGAAGTTGTAAAGGCAATCAATAATTTGGCGCATAACAAAGCACCCGGTCCGGACGGAATACCTAATGAGTTTTATAAAATGATACCCTCTACGGTAATACCTGATCTGACCTTATTATTCAATCATATATATATAGAGGGAAATGAACCCTCATCTAACTTTACAGCCTCACATACGTCTTTAATTTTAAAAAAGGGTAAAGATGCAAGATTGGTCGAGTCATACAGACCCATAGCTTTGATGAACACCGATTACAAATTGTTGACTTCGATTCTCGCCCAGAGACTCCAGTCCCTTCTTCCCTTGATTATTAGCCCAGATCAGGCTGGTTTTATGAAGAATAGGAACTCGGCGGCTAAAATAAGGGAACTCCTGCTTACCTTGGATTATTTTTCGAATGGTACGGATACCGATCATCTAGAGGAGGGAGGTAATTCAGACTTGGCAATTTTGGCTATCGACGCCGAAAAAGCCTTCGACTCAGTTTACCATGACCATCTCCTATTTTCATTAGAACAATTCGGGCTAAAAGGTAAATTTGCTAAGTTTATTGAAAAACTTTATCGTACAGCCTCCACAAGAATGATAGTAAATGGTCAGTTATCCCCAGAAATAATTCTATACAGGGGGACTAGGCAAGGGTGTCCCCTTTCCCCACTTCTTTTTAATATTGCTATAGAACCTTTTGCTGTAATGATAAGACAAAGATTAGAGGGGATTGGGGTCGCTGGGCGGGAGTTGAAAATAGCATTGTATGCTGATGATATTCTTATTTACCTCTCTAATCTACGTAGAAATTTACCTATTCTCCTATCAACCATACATCAGTTTGGTTCCTTCTCAGGATATAAGGTAAATTTAAAGAAATCTGAGCTTCTCTGGATAAGGCACACTGACTGTTCTCCTATAGATGTACCCTTTTCCATAGTGAATGACTCATTTAGATATTTAGGTATAAATGTCTCAAGTAACCCTGATTCCTGGTATTCTTTGAATATTCTTCCTGTGTTGAATAAGGTCAAATCAGTTTTTAAGAACTGGCAGACTCTGCCCTTGTCTTTGTCTGGACGAATAGCAGCTTATAAGATGATCTTATTACCAAAAATTCTATATGTCCTTCAAAATATTCCTCTGATTCTGAGAAAGAACGATTTGAGTTTACTTAACTCACAACTCCGGTTTTTTCTGTGGCAAGGTAGGAAACCCAGAATATCACTTGCAAAACTCTCCTTTCCAATAGGATCCGGTGGCCTGGCTTTACCTGATTTACGAGTATATAATTATGTATTCTTGGTTCGTATTTTAGCAGATTGGCTTTTTGCTCATAATTATGTTACAAATAATGACTTAGAGACTAGTATGTTGTACCCTTTTTCACCCATTGCGTTGATTCATCTCGACACTATTCATATCCCACCCCAAGTTAAACGCTATAGATCTATTTATAATATAATTTTAGCTTGGAGAAAGATATGTACCTTGCTAGGAATAGAACATCGGGTGTCGAGTTTTCTAGGTTTTCTGGGGAACCCACAATTTCAGTCAGGAACACCATCTTCAATCTTTTTAGAGTGGAAGACTCAAGGGCTTGTGAATGTTCTTCAGATACTTGATATAAAAAAAAGATGTGTGAAATCATTTGATGCTATTAGGGTAGAATTTAATATCTCCCAGAAAATTTTTTTTGCCTATCTTCAGGCTAGACACTATGCTATGAAGTTAGTGAATGAGTATGGCTGGAACTGGTCATTGGGGCGCATAGAAAACTGGCTTATGCTGGTAAAAAATAGACTCATGTCAATTTCTCCATGCTATCTGATTATTGTCTCCGATAAGGGCACAATTAATCTTGATAAAATTGCTATTAATTGGACCACATTAATATCTCAGGAAGTAGAATCTAAAATACATTCTCTCTCAATTCGAAAGGTTACTCAAACAACCCTTTCTGCCACATGGAGAGAATCTCATCTGAAGTTGTTACACATGACATATTTTACACCAGAAAAAGGAACGAAATGCGGTAGTACGAACTTTATTATATGTCCCAAGTGTTCGTTTCCCTCCGCAAACCTCCTGCACATGTTATGGACCTGCCCTAAAATTAAAAACGTATGGTCCAAAGTCCAATTTTGGCTTTGCAAGATATTAAAGCTCTCATCATTAAATTTGATAGGCAGACATATAATTTTTCTCTTTTCTGACCCAGAAGATAGACAACTCAATGTGAAGTTTATTAATATAACTATATTGGCTGTTAGATATCTCATCTTTAAAAAATGGAAAATGCTGACGGTCCCTAGTATATCAGAAATTAAAAACTGTTTAAAAAAACAATGTATTCTTGAACAATATAATATTAGTGCTGACAATGATGTTCATGTTGTTAAATTCTTTCTCAAATGGTCAGCATTTATAAAAGTTTTCTCTTCCACGGAAATTGAATATTTGATACATCCTTTACGTAACTCTGAACTGGTCCTGCTAGGGAGATGGTGAAGGGGTGTTTCCCCTTTTTCTTTTCTTTCCTTTTTTTTTTTTTTTTTTTTTTTTTTTTTTTCCTCTCTTCTTTTTTCTTTTTTGTTGTTGCGTTCATTTTGTTTAATTTGTTGTTTGGGCGTATTGTGCTGTTTTCTTATGTAAAAATTAAAACCCAACAAGGTCTAGAATATCACGAAGCATAATATTATTACCTGGGTTATTATCTTTTTCTGTATAAATCACATCCAAAGAGTTGATGGGTATCTATAACATAGTACTGAATGTGGAATAATTTATATACTATATGTACACTTGTTATACCCAAGTTATGGTTTGGAAAAAGTTTTACTTTTGTTCTCATTTAATGGCTATGTTTCTTTTATTATTGTATGATTGTAATTGGTCCTTGTTGGATATAAATAAATATTTAAAAAAAAAAAAATATCCCATAAACTGTTCTATAGTTGAATCACCACTTTTCCAAACTATTAGCAAATCATCTATAAATCTAGTATAGAATAAAATACGATTTTGAAAAGGATTGCTAGTAGTAAATATTTTCTTCAGTTCAAAATAACCAAGATATAGGTTAGCGTACGAGGGGGAGAATTTCGCCCCCATCGCCGTACCCTGACATTGTACATAGAAGCAGCCCTCAAATAGAAAATAGTTATGGGTTAAAAGAAACTGAACAATGTCTACAATATATTCAATAAAGCAAGTCTCAAATTTAGTATACATATGTAACATTTCATTAAGGGCATTAAGTCCCTCCCTATGCGGTATACAAGAATATAATGATTCTACATCTATAGTTAAGAACAGAGATTCACTATCCCATCCTAGATCTTCCACCTTACGTAGTAGATGTTTCGTATCCCTAAGGTAACCTGGTAAACTTTTTACTATGGGTTGTAGAAATTCGTCAATCCATCTCCCTAGATTTTCTCCTATGGTTCCTATGGTGGAGATTATGGGCCTCCCAGGCGGTTTTGATGCACATTTGTGAACTTTAGGGAGATGTTTAAATACAGTTACTGTAGGGCTGTCATTTATTAAGCATTCTGCCTGTGCTTGTGTCAAATATCCCTGGTGAACACCCTCATCTAACAATATTTTTAACTCATTATTAAAACGCTCTGTAGGGTTATATGTCAATTTGTGGTATGTATTTTCATCTGATAGTTGCCTTTCAGCTTCCAATACATATGCTTCCCTATCTTGTACCACGATAGTGCCACCTTTATCAGACTTAGAGACCACTATGTTAGTGTTGTCCCTAATTTCTTTTAGTGCTTTTCTTTCCTGGTGAGACAAATTAGCACTAGCTGTTTTTCCCACCTTATGTGTTAATTGTCTAACTATATTTTTAGATACAATGTACTCGTAACATATAAATTTAAGATTGTTATTTTATTGTAATGTGATACTGATGCACCAGATTGAATGGCTTATAGGTTACAAATATGCCGCTAAATGTATAAGCGGTAGTATACCTTTAAATTTTGGGAATGAGTGGTGAGCCGAATAAAAGGTGCAATCAGACAGCTGTGAGTATCCCTGACGAAGTGCTGTTTAGCAGCAGGAAACGCGTTGGGTGTAGCTGTTGTGTGTGGAGTGGTGGAACCTTTGTTTTCTTCGATGTGACAATAAATACACAGTGTTGATTTAGCTCGGTCTATGATTGCTTATTTCTTCGCAATTGTGATATTATTTTGTATTATATATATATATATATATATATATATATATATATATATATATATATATATATATATAAAAACATACATACATATACATCTTTAGACATGTATATGTATTTATGTCTATGTTAAAGCCCTTTGCCTGCTTTTTTTTCTAACACTTGGAGCCGCATATCTTTGATCCCTTATAACTTTTGTGTGCAATATTTTTTTAATATTTTTTAGATGGTGTTATTATGATTGTAACTATACTTTGTAATGTGTTTTTGTAGTGTTTTGTGACACTTTTTTGTTTCTCAAAATAGTTAACCAGAGCTTTGAGGACACGGTAATCATTCTAGTGTAAATCGCAATTTTGCTCAAGCGATTGCATTTACATTTTTAACTTGTAATACAAGTGAAAAAAGTCTACAAACATCTACAACTAACCCCCCTAAAAAAGTCTATCTAAAAAAAAATACTTTCAAAATTACAATAAAAACAAACCTAGGAAAAATAAACAAACCTAATCTAAAAAAAAAACAAAAAAACATCCCACAAAACCCTAACATCACATTCCAAAGATGGTACTCACCAAAGATTAATCCGGGTGAAAGCGATGTCTTCTTCCCAGTAGCGGTCAATTTTCTTACTCCATCCCTTGTGGAGATCTTCATTCATCTTCTTACCTTCATCCTGTGTGCAATCTTCTTATCGTCATTTATGCTGCAGTATTCATCTATCTTTTTATCTTCCATCCCGACGTACTCCACTGAATTTTGAATGTGAGGTACGCCCTTTATATAGTGGTATCCTTGCATTGCTAATAGCTGATTTTCGAATTCAAATCAGCCAATAGAATGAAAGCTTATTAATTGACATTGCAAGTTGTCTTAGATCGAAAAAGGGATTATCTCACATTCAAAATTCAGTGTGCGGCTGGTGACCACATGAAGAGGATGTCGGGGATGGAACCTAAGAATATGGATGAAGATTGCCGCTGGAATGAAGATAAGAAGATGGACAAAGATCGCCACTGGGATGAAGATAAGAAGATGGACAGCCGCCGGGACGAAGATGGACCACTGCAGGGATGAAGATGGAGTGCCGACACTGGGATTCATCTTTGGTGACTACCGTCTTCGGGTTTAATGTTAGGTTTTTATTTTTTAGATTAGGGTTTGTTTGTTTTTTCCTCAGTAGCTAAAGAGCAAAATGGCCTTATAAGGGCAATGCCCAGCCAAATGTCCATTTCAGGGCAATTTTTAGAGTAGCTTTTTTTTAGAAAAAAAAGAAAACTAGTAAAAACTAATAAATAAGAGAGTGGTGTTAGTGGCTACGACTAATAACAACTTCTTAGTATGTTGGTGCTGTTAAACAATCCTTTACAAAAAAAGAAAGGCTCAATGAGCCTAAATGAGAAAAAGAATGTCACTTCAATAAAAGCGTTATCAATGTTCAGAGATGAGGAAATCAATTGTATGTATTCCTTAGACTCAACAACGTGTAGTCAAAGTATTCCCCCAATCATCTATTACAGCAGCAGTTTTAAACATAAAATATTTCAGGAGCAAGCGGTTTTAGCACTCACCCAAATACTGTGTGTTGATTCTATGATTACGGTCAATACGACTGAAACCGGTCAGATGTGAACTTGTCTAGACTAACCCCATGTTGCTTTATACATCACGAATATTTTTTAAGGAATTAACTTTATACCTTTTTTCTATAGCTTTGTTCTCTGGAATCTTTTTTACATTAGCGTTTTTTAGATACCCTGTTTTTTTTTGGAGGAGAATTAAAGAATTTTTTTTACTTTTTTTAGAAAAAGAGCTGACACTTTAGGACAATATCCTACAAAAGGCCTTTTAAGGGCTATTTTTGTTGTTTAGTTTTAGTATAGGGTTCTTTTGGGGGGTTAAGTGGGGTTTTAGAATAGGCATAACTTTTTTATTTTTGGTAATTTTTTTGTTATTTTTTGTAATAATAAGTTTTGTTTTTTTAAGTTATGTTAATTTTTTTTTTAAAATGTTATTTGTTTTTTTAGTAATGTTAGGATTTTTTTAAAGCAAAGTCAGGTTAGTTTGTTTTAAGGTAAGTTTAGGTTTTTTATTTTTAACGGTAAGGTAAGGTTTTTTTTACTTTTTTGAGTAATTTTTTTTAAAGGTACTCTTTTTTTACAGGTAAGGTTAGACTGTTTTGGGGTAACTTAGGGGGTGTGGTGGTTTAGGGGTTAATAGTGTAGTGGGTAACTTTGTGATGGGGTAATATTTTTTAGAATATTTCCAGTCAATATAATTTCAAATGAAACTTGTAACTGATACATTTTAACAGTAGGCAAGATGAACCAGATGTCTATGTATCTGAAATCATAATGAAATAGAAAAACTCAGTTTCTCAAGAACATATTTGTCTTAAAGAGATACTGAACCCAAATGTTTTCTTTCATGATTCAGATAGAGCATGATTATATATAGGTTTAGATAGATACAGATTTATATAGGAATATCTATTTACATAGAACACATTCTGCTTTGTGCACAACATTGGAATGTGAAATATGAACGGTTTAGGGGTTAATAGTGTAGTGCCTTTCTTTGAGAATGGGGTGTGTGGCAGTTTAGGGGTTAATAGTGTAGTGGGTTACTTTATGATGGGGTGTGGCAGTTTAGGGGTTAATAGTTTAGTGGGGTACTTTGCAATGGGGGTGTGGCAATCTAGGAGTTAATTGAATAGTTTAGTGCAACTGTTTCCTCCAGCCAAACTCTTTACATGACCATTCAGGTTGTGTAAAAAGATGGTTGTGTCTGAGAGATCGCATTTACTTTCAACTTAATACAAGTGGACGTTGCCACTCAACGCTGCCCATAGAAAATACGGGGAGCATAAATTACTGCAATTTAATTTGTGTTAATTAAAACAGCGTGCCACTTGTTTACGTTCCTCGTGCTAACAATAGCGCTCCACTTGTAATCTGGCCAATAACTGGTACAGATTAAGCAAGTGTTTTTTTTTTTTCTTTTCTTCCATTCTTCTTGCAACAACATGTGAGTCACATACAAGGCAGGTCAACTAAAATGGCAAGTTGGGCTAAAAAAATCTATTCCTTGCAGCAACTTCAACGTACTGTAAACTAATGAAACTGTCATTTTGAAAACAATCTAAATTTATCATTTCTTATCTGCTGGGCTTTCACTTAGCCTTTGCTGACACTTATCTCCTTCTTTGCCTTACTCCAAGGTCCATATAGAGGTTGTGGACAGAATTGATTTTGCCTATAAAGAAAAGGATTTGGTTAATAGTGCTATAGAATTTATATGACTTTTTGTCGTGAAAAAGCAAATTAGCATTTTTTTTTTACTCTGCTAATGTAAATAGACAGTAAAGTCAAAATGAAAGTTGAATTGATTAGATAGAGGATAAAATGTTAAACAACTTTCACATTTACTTCTACTATCAATGTTGGTTAGTTCTCTTGGTATCCTTTGTTAAAAAGTACTTGTGAGCTCAGGAGCGTGCACATTTCTATAGCCAATCTGTTTGCAACATTGTTAATTGAAATGTAATGAAATATTGCAAATGCTGCTGCCAACAAAGCAAATTTGATAATAAAAGTATAAAAGAAAGTTGTTTAAATTTGAAAGCTCTATCTGAATCATGAATTGTTAATTTTGACTTGACTGTCCCTTTAGAATGTCTAATATGAAGTCAATGAATCAAAAAGTGCATCTACTAAAAAACAAACGGTGGATTCTATTGCAATCCATTAGGAAACTGTAAGAAATGTTCTGTTTTTCACGGATATTCCAAACAATTGGAAATCTCACAAACGCCTAATTGCACATAAGGTCATGACCATGGAATTCCAATGCTTAATGCTTGTGCATAGTTTTGCAGGATATTTTGACATTCATGCTTTAACAACCTTAACCTCCTTAAAACACATTTTGGCCTCTTTGAATAATATTTCTTCTATACTGTTTTTTACCAATGTTTAAAGGGACAGTCTAGTCAAAATTAAACTTTCATGATTCAGAGCATTTTAAACAACTTTCCAATTCACATGTATCACCACATTTTTTTTTTTTTTGGTATTCTTAGTTGAAAGCTAAACCTAGGTAGACTCATATGCTAATGTCTAAGCCATTGAAGGCCACCACTTTTCTCAATGCATTTATCAATTTTTCACAGCTAGAGGGTGTTAGTTCATGTTTGCCATATAAATAACATTGTACTCAAACCGTGGAGTTACTTATGAGGGGGCAATGACTGGCTAAAATGCACGTCTATCAAAAAAACTGAAATAAGGGGGCAGTCTGCAGAGGCTTAGATACAAGGTAATTACAGAAGTAAAAAGTGAATTAATATAACCATAGAGGGAAGATCCCCTTTTTTTTAGTTGTTTTAGTTTTTAAGAGTGCGCACTCTATATTGTTATCCTATATGAATTGTGATTTTATGATTGTATTTTAGCAAATAGGTTTTAAACAGGTTTTAAAAGAACCAATTAAATACTGTTGTATACGTTGAATTTAGCAAGTTGTGATTGCGTCAATTATTCCATATTTACCTTTAGCTGATATCTATTAGCGCTCACTCTGTAAGGTTTTTTAATTACTATAACCATGTTGGTTATGCAAAACTGGGTAATAAAGGAATTATCTATCTTTTTAAACAATAACAATTCTGGAGTAGACTGTCCCTTTAACTACATTCTGAACAGTCTAGTGACCCATTTATAATTCTCCCTAATTGGCGTTCTGGTAATTGGCATATTGGTGTACAAAGTATAGATTCCATGACTGGTTACCATATTATAATGTCTCCCTCAAGCTCCCTAAAAGGTTCAGCTGAACTGCAATGCTACTGGGGTTTGGATATGTCAGATACATCTTGTCTTAAAAAAGAAAGAGCTTAATTTAAATTAAAAAAATGATTCTCTATCTCTCCTATATGACCTAATTGTGAGCAATGCAATTTTTCCCTTTTTAAAGGGTAATACACTTAAATGCTTTATTAAATATTTCTAACCTTGACAATCATTTGTTACTAAAACCTATGACTTCATAATATTTTTTTTTTCTTATGTGCTTCAACTTGGAAAATGGTGTATATAGTGTTTGAATAACATTCTAAATTGTATTCCATATCTGATGTTTGGCCTTCGTTGTGAATTACTATCTTGAGAAGTATCTATTATTTTTTACACTCTGTTAAGAGAGATTTTTTAAAAGATTATGGGGCCTATTAATCAAATGTCTGTCCGACTTGTTCCGATCAGCGGATCATGTCTGACAGACATCACTGAATGCGGACAGCATTACGCTCTCCGCATTCAGCATTGCACCAGCAGTTATTTTGAACTGCTGGTGCAACGCCGCCCCCTGCAGATTCGCGGCCGATTGGCCACTAGCAGGGGCTGTCAATTTCTGGCGATCGTTGTCCGCCTCCTCAGAACAGAGGGCTTCAGGCTCCATAAGGAGCTTGATAAATAGGCGCCAATATTTTTAGCAGGGTAACAAAGAGTATTCATACTTTTATTACTTATTTTATTCTCATTTCCTGTAATTTGCATTTGAATATTGTAGGCTTTTCAATTCATGTTAAACATGGAAGTGCAGACACAGCTGTATTCAACACAGTCATTTGTTGCACACTCTAGTAAGCCATTTATAACCATTCCTAATTGGCCTAAGCAGAAAAGGTAACCTAAGTTACAAAATGGTGGCACCCACTACTTTATGCACATAAACATTACCCTTATGTTTTCAATATTTAAATGACTAACATAATTTTTAAAAATACATGTACAAATTATTCCCATGCTAATCTTTGCTCTGAATACATCATTCAAGCAATGATTTTTTTAGTGATTAATGTCCCTTTAAAATTTTAAAGACATTTTGACACATTATGTAGTGTCATTAATACACATGCATTTAGATTTGAGCATATGCAAAAACCTCACTAATTTTGCTGTATTCCTTGGGGGATATTTATCAAAGCGTCAACTATGTTGCATTCGCAGGCGTCAATATGCTCGCCAAAGTTCGCCAAACTTTGCAGCCGCGGATCTGAATACGATCTCCTTATTTATCATCAAAAACACAGGCGTCAAGTACGGTGCAAAGAGCATCGGACTGGTGTTAACTAACAGTCATCGATGTCACGGCTACTCAGGTTTTTCCCAAATGTATTTATACCATTTCATTACTGTCCACGAACAAGCCATTTCTTTTTAGCACATTATTATATATAGTGTAAATGTATTCTTTTTGTGAATATAGCAAGTAGCGACATATTTGGGGCAAAGTGGAGAGTGAATTATTAGAATTCTTTTTAATATTGGACATACATATTTTAGTATGTATATAAATACACATACACACACACACACACACACACACACACACACACACACACATATATATATATATATATATATATATATATATATATATATATATATATATATATATATATATATATATATATATGTGTGTGTGTTATGTCAGTAATCTTTTGCAAACAAATTTACATGTCCCTAACTTCCTTTTTTTGTTCTAAACAATGTTGTCTGTCATATCTCTGTGTTTATTTATACCACTATATGTATATATTGTAAATGTATTATTATTCTGAGCAGGAATAATTGCAAAAATAACATGTAATCAGAGTATCATATGTATTTATTTGCAATCTATGAATATTTTAAAGGGATAGGAAAGTAAAAATTTAAGTTGCACTAGTGGGAGCTAGCTGCTAATTGGTGTGTGCACACATTTTTCTCTTGTGATTGGCTAAATAGATGTGTTCAGATAGCTGCCAGTAGTGCAATGCTGTTCCTTCAGCAAAGGATAACAAGAATGAAGCAAATTTGATAATAGAAGGAAATTGGAAAGTTGTTTAAAATTGTATTTTCTATCCAAATCATGAAAGAATATTTTGGGGGTTCCTGTCCCTTTAAGAGCTGGGCCTGGTTTGTAGTTGTAAAAAGCAGTTTAATGTGATTTTAAATTTAAGCTGTTGATCAGCTGCTCCTCTGCAGCCCTGAAGCAATTCCCCCTAGTAAATAGATACCAAAGACAAAATGAAAGACCTTTTTTTTTTCTATGCCATGATTGATCCAAATCTTTTTTGTCTGTTCACGTCTAATGTCAATGAAGATATGGGGGTCTATTTATGAAGCAGCAGATGCTTCCTCCGACCCACTCCGCTTCAGTTCCGGGCTGAAGCATAAGTTAAGAAGCAGCGGTCCTAAGACCACTGCTCCTTAACGCGGACTGCAATCCGCCCGTTTGAACACGATCGGGCTTATTGACACCCCCTGCTAGCGGCCGATTGCCCGCGAATCTGCAGGGGGTGGAATTGCACCAGCAGTTCACAAGAACTGCTGGTGCAATGATAAATCCCAACAGCATATGCTGTTGGCATTTATCCACATGTGGCGTACATGATCTGCTATATCTGATCATGTCCATCCGCACATTAAAAAATGGACCCCAAATGGGAGAGAGCATTGGGGCAGGTATATACCGAATCAGAATGGCAAACCGCTATACGACACACAAAAATGGCGATCCATTGCGTTACACTGTATGAGCTGTTTGCAAAACTAATGCTGTGTTGGCACAGAGTCCCGGAGCAATTGCATAAGATGTTCTCCCACAAGTCTGATATGTGCTGGAGGGGGTGTGGCCAGAGGGGTACGCACCTACACATTTGGTGGAGCTGTGGGGTGGTTCAGGAGGTGTGGAGGAGGGTGACGATAGTGTTAGACCAATTAGGTTTACTTCACAATCTTACGCCAGATACAGCCCTCTTCCATCTAGGACTAGAAAAATTGACCAGGCCAGAAAAAATACTGTGTATTATTATTCTCCTGGCCACAAAACTGGCAATCGCAAGATGCTGGCTGGGATCCTCCCGAGTCTCATTTAATATGGTCAAGGAGATCATTACATATATTCGCCCTATGGAAGAATTTTCCCTGAGCTGCAGGGGCAAATTAGGTTTACATGGTCAGGTATGGGCACCATGGGAAGCTTGGGAAAAGAATAACATGTGAGTGAGAGGACTGGACTCATATAAGAAAGCATTGACAGACAGAGTTTAACTAATCTTTTGCCCTCCTAGACGGGGCCCCACCTGGCCCCTCCACTCCACCCCTTATTATTTTTTTTACTTTTTTTTTATTTTTTTCTTCTTTCTCCCCTCTCTTCCTCCCCCTCCTTTCCCTTTTTCTCTCCTTTTTATTTTTATGCCCTGTTGCCTTAAGGAATGGTACTGTTTTCAATACTTATTAATACTATAGATCTACCTGGAGTTGGTCCATCCATATGTATATATCATAAGCCATGGTACTAGGGATAGCTCGAAGGTCGAGCCCAACCCGGGAGATATCTATTTCAATCTCTATCTGACCATTTCCGAGTTTTATGTTACGTAGCTATAAGTTTTGTTGAATATACCAAGGACAAGCATAAGCCTGCATAGGTTACGAATTAGTCACTGAAATTAGGCTTATACCCAGCTGGCTGTTTAGATTTGTATTTTTGTCCTTTTGTAAATGCACTTATGTAAAACAAGGTAATGTCCATGGCTAGAAAAAGTACCCTTGGGTTAAGTTATGTGCAGATTCTACAGATGTGAAGACATGCTTGTTTAATTCATTATGTAAATTCTAATATATGTCAAATGGGCATGTTGCCATGATGTTTCTGTCTGAAATTGTATTTTTGTTTGCCATTTTACCTCAATAAAAATTACTTTAAAAAAAAAAAAAAAAAAAAAATGGACCCCATGGGGTCTATGTCTCTGGGTGATGTTGAGACACAATCTAGTACACAAAATTACTTTCTGATTAAGGGCTAGATTACAAATAGTATTACAAGTTAAGTGCAATGCAAATGTAACCTCACATTCGCATTGCTAAGAAGCATTGCGCTCACAAGAGTGCACTTCCATAGGCTTCAATGGGAATCTCATTCTAATTTCAACAGAGACGACAAAGAACCTAAGTTCAGTGAAGGGGGTAAGTCATGCAGCAATTGCAGTTTTTTTAACTTTTTTAAATATAAAAAAACTATAATGCCTCTTTTTTAAGGGCATTTTAAGAGCTCTAATCTTGTAATGACTGGTTATTTATCGGGCGCTCGCAAATGAGCAAATTTGCGTGTGTGCGGGCGCATGATAATTTAGAGCTCCACTTCTAATCTAGCCCTAGAGCTTTATTTCAGAGATATAAGCCACTAATGTGGCCAATAAGTTATGCTTCAATGCAATCCAGGTACTTAATTTACAATCCAAGGAGTCTGTAAACAAAAAAATGCAAAGCTCATCTTAATCAAATCCAACCTATAAATGCTATATGCCAGAGTTACCACCATATTTTGCTGGTCAATTAAAGGATGATTATTCTTCTAAAGCTACTTATCAGACTTCATAATGGATGACAAATCCTTTTAATATGAAGTTTCTCAGCAATTATTCCCACTTATTAAATATAATCACAAATAGTGAGCCATCACCTGTTTGACATATTCACTTCTTGTCAGTTAGTTGCAATAAAAGCAAAGATGTCAGCATATACGTAAAGCTTTCTTATTCAAAGAAAAAGTCACATTATACAGGAGAGTATATTGGCTACAATTATTTAGAAAAAGTAAAGAAAATGTACAAAAAAATGTACCAGACTGGTTACAGAAAGAACAGAACATAATAAAACATTGCTACACTATGTTCTTATGGGTACCTGCACTTTTAAGGGCTAGTGTCCTTTCATATTTAAAGAAAAAACATGTAACTTACACAGGGGCGAACTGAGCAGACGGGAAAATAGGACCTGGCATCTTCATGGGTCCTGCTTTACTGCTTAAGCTGGGACTGACAGCTGCCTTATCAATAACTAAGCAGCTAAGTGTGGGTTTAGTGGGGGCCTTGTGCCTGCTGGATGTGGAGTTTGTTGCTTGGGGGGCCCTAGAGTATTGGGGACCTTATCAGTGGTCTTTCCCTGGAGATTGGGGGCCCTGTCTCTGGCCCTTGATGTTGGTGTTCCTGACCCTGGAGGTTGGGAGGCCTGGTGGGGGCAGTGCAGGGAGGCTACCATGTTAATTTGCATAAATTTGAATATATTTGGGTCAGTGTGAGACAGTGGGGCCCTTCCTTAATTTTTGCCCGGGGTACTGATTGGTCTCAGTCTATCCCTGAACTTACATATACAGGTAGAAAACCCTTTATCAAAACTGCTTGGGAAAGGAAAAGGTTTGGATTTTGGAATATTTGCATCTGTAAAATGGGAAAATTTTGTGAAGGGGTTGGAACCAAGTGTAAACAACAATATAGTATGTAATTTAGGCAATATTTACATAATACACCAAAAAGTAGTTTTATATATTTTTTTTATATTTTTCTAATAATAGTATAAGAATGTGCTTTAACCCCTTAGTGACCAGACCATTTTTCAATTTTCCTACTGTTAAGGACCAAGGCTGTTTTTACATTTTTGCTGTGTTTGTGTTTAGCTGTAATTTTCCTCTTACTCATTTACTATACCCACACATATTATATACCATTTTTCTCGCCATTAAATGGAATTTCTAAAGATACCATTATTTTTATCATATATATTTTACTGTAAAAAATTATAAAATATGATGAAAAAATTAAAGAAAACACACTTTTTCTAACTTTGACCCCCAAAATCTCTTACACATCTACAACCACCAAAAACACCCATGCTAAATAGTTTTTAAACTTTGTCCTGAGTTTAGAAATACCCAATGTTTACATGTTCCTTACTTTTTTTGAAAATTATAGGGCAATAAGTATTTCCAAACCATTTTTATTTTCAAAATTAGTGATAGTTACATTGTAACACTGATATTGTAATGCTCGTGGGATATTTCCCTATCAGACAAAACTTGACCAGTAGTCTTCTTTTCCAGGCGTCAAGTGGAAGGATAAGGAAATATTCCAGTACAAGAGAATAAACAATTAAATGAGGTAACAGTACTCACAGTAGAGGGGCAATCCTTCTCGGCACTACAGGGAATAAATGGAGAGTAGTCAGGCAAGCAGAGTTCAGTAACAAAGAGGTAATCCACAGAAACAGCTTTTCAGGGGTTATTTAGAAGAGTGGTCAGAGGCAAGCAGAGTTCAGCAGCAGTAAGACAATCCGGCAGTTCAGGGGTTAAACAAGCAGAGTGGTCAGACACGCAGAGTTCAATTACAATTAGGCAATCCAGCAATTCAGGGCGTTAAACAGGCATAGTGGTCAGACAGGCAGAGTTCAGCAACAATTAGGCAATCCAGAAATTGAGGGGTTAAACAGGTAGAGTGGTCAGACAGACAGAGTTCAGTAACAATTAGGCAATCCAGCAATTCAGGGGTTAAACAGGTAGAGTGGTCAGACAGGCAGAGTTCAGTAACAATTAGGCAATCCAGCAATTGAGGGGTTAAACAGGTAGAGTGGTCAGACAGGCAGGGTTCGTTACAATTAGGCAATTCAAAAAATTCAGCACCCTGGAGCACACACAGTAACACTAATACTTGGGCGATGTACGTAAGGAACAGAGGTACTTACATAGCCCTAGGTTCGCGCCAAGAAACAGTTCCAGGAAGCTTAGAGGATGACGTTGTGGCAAGTGCATCCAGAGCACCGCCGCATTCATGGCAACAGCCATGGCAACCGAAAACAGCCGCCTGCGTCCATGGCAATGGCCACAAGGAACAGACTGTGTGGCATGACAGATATCTGTCAGGAATCCATGAATATACCTTGACATGTGTATATATATATATATATATATTTTTTGTAGACAACCCAAAGTATTGATCTAGGCCCATTTTGGTATATTTCATGCCACCATTTCACCGCCAAATGCAATCAAATAAAAGAACGAAATTAATGCTTAACTGATAAATTTATTTATTTCCAGACATGTAGAGTCCACAACATCATTCCAATTACTAGTGGGAATATCACACCTGCCCAGCAGGAGGAGGCAAAGAGCATCGCCTACCCATAATCCCCAGTCATTCGACCGAAGGGAAATGAATAAAGGAATAACACAAAGGTGTAGAGGTGCCTTAGGTTTAGTAAAAAATAACTGTCTAACTAAGGGTGGGGTCGTGGACTCTCCATGTCCAGAAAGAAAGAAATTTATCAGGTAAGCCTAAATTTTGTTTTCTTTCCTAAGAAACTTTTGTGTAGTGATCAGCCTCGCACCTGACACATCCCACCGCCTAATCCCTCCCTCAAACAGCTCTCTTCCCTCCCCCACCTCACACCCCACCTCACAATTGTCTTTGCCATCTTAAGTACTGGCAGAAAGTCTGCCAGTACTAAAATAAAAGGCTTTTTTATATATATATTCTGCAGTGTTTGATCTCCCCTTAGTCCCCAACCTCCCTGATCCCCCCCCAAACATCTCTCTAACCCTCCCCCTCTACCTATTTGCCACCATCTTGGGTACTGGCAGCTGCCTGCCAGTACCAAGTTTGCTAAAAAATTGGCTTTTATTATATAAAAAAAAAAAAGATTACTAATTCTTCATGTGTGCTAACCCAACACTGCATGAGACAAAAAGCGTGAAAACCCGAAGTGCGTTCTTCCCATATAATTTTTTTTAATTTGTATTATTAAGCTAGGCGATAAGCCTGCCAAGAGGACAGTCTATGTTTAAAAACTACAACCCCCCCAAGGTAAAGTTACATTAAAAAAAACAAAAAGGGGCAGAGCGAGCGGATGACCAAGATGGCTGCAACACACTAATGCTCCAAAAACAAACCGGGTGTCAGATCTATTAAAAGACACCATTGCCAAATAAAATATTACAGCTCGACCTGGGAATACTTAGTACAAGCTCCGTCAACAATATTGGGCTAATTTTTCTTCCCACCTGAGCGGCCGGGTTTTCACTTCAGCTAACTGCCGGATCTGAAGCCTTCAAGAGAACGCGCCAATTGAACTGCGCAAATTTTGACTATAACTACTATGCTGCCCATCACTCAGTAGCTACCGACCACAGAATATCACACAGATCATCTGATGCTGCGATCCTCAGAAGAACACTTTTCTCCTTCTGTGCTGGAGGATCTATGAGGACGCAACTGCGACATCTCTTGCAGCGAGAGGAGAGGGCTCCATTACAGTGCATTCTCCCTGTCGGTAAAGACGCTCTCATCTGAGCTCCGTCAAAGTGAGTACTCTCTGAGACACAGACACATACTAGTGGCATGCATCTAAGTCTAAGTTACAACGGCTCTATATAAGAGCGTGTGGGGCAACTGCTCATATTGTGTGATAATCAGCACCAGAAATCACCCTATTCCTACGGCTGTACTATAGGCTTAAAGGGGAACAACTGAAGTCATAACATATATCTACGCCATATCTGAGGTGGCCATCTAGCACAGAATTGGGTACTATTGTTAACAATTGAACAACTTTCTAGGCTTTGAAAGCTTTGAAAGCTATTTAGCGGACCTCTCTTTATTTCACCGCCTCTAACAGGCCTAACATTTGTTACTTCGCTGAGGCTCCACATCTGACTACTGTGACTGATCACTAACTCCAGTTACTGTGTCTCCGGTACATGCAGTCCTCTCCCCTTTCCTGTTGCCTTCTATAGCAGCGGGTCTTACCCCCTATTCCATTTCCCGTGATCACCCTGTGAGGGCAAGCTCCCTTGGGGCTGCAGTGTGCTGGGGATATACCTAAAGGACATTCTTAGGATTCCAAAGCAAAATACCATTAGTTCTACCTATAATTGGCCACATTCTATTGCAATATGTCACAAAGAAGGGCCTCAAAGAGCGACAAGCCACAAAAGTTGCCACAGAATACTCAAAGTACTGTGAATACTTTTTTCAAGCACACTGATTTAACGGCAGATAAAAGGGACTCTGCAGTTCTACAAACACATAATGAGGACAGCCAATGCGACCGGATGGTCAATTCAAATTGCCCTTCTCCTTCAATGCCAGAAAACAGAGACAACATCCCAATTACCTATAAGGCTTTGAAAGCTCTCATAGAGCAGGTTAAATCCTGCATGCATCAAGGACGAATGTGCAGACTTAAAGAGGGAGATCAATGACCTTGGCCACAGGGTTGACTCTCTTGAAGAACACAAATTTGTTATGTCACAAAAAATAGTGAGCTTGGCATCTAGACAATCACAACAAAATCAACACGTGGCTGAGCTTGAGGATAAAATAGACGATTTGGAAAATTGTTCTAGACGAGGTAATCTCAGGTTTAGAAGAGTCCTGGAGACAGTACTGCATAGTGAAATTCAAGATTATTTGCAAGCTCTCTTTGTGGAGATGATAGGAGACAGTGCGGAAGAAAGCCCTATAATACCACTCAATAGAGCTCATAGAGCACTTCGTCCTAAGCCACCTGAAGAATCTCCACCGAGAGACATCGTTGTTCACTTCCAGAACTACAGACAAAAAGAAGAAATCTACAACATCGCCAGGAAACGTCAAACCATGATGTTTCGGGGCCATCGGATCCAAATATACCAAGATCTCTCCTTAAGAACTCTTCAGAAAAGAAGGGACTTCCTGCCTCTCACTACCCACCTACGCGCATTAAACATTCCCTACAGATGGGCATTTCCTACATCAGTAATAGCGGTGAAGAATGGCAAGAAGGCTGAGTGTACCTCTCTATCTGATATAGGCAAATTTTGCAATTTGATGAACATTAAACCACCCAACAAAGAAGACCTGCAACCCTCTCATAGCCGAGGGAATGGAAAATCCAGCCTTAGGCCCCAGAGGCGGCTGGGCCCGGAGCTATCAGCTACACAACACAAGCTCAGACAAACTACTCTGCCTACCTTGGAAGAAATGAACACGGAACCCCCAAGCTGAATGAGCAAAACCTCTCAATCTTCTTTTTGTGCTCAGGGGCATTAAGATGTCTCTACATGACTCTGGGATTTATGTTTATTTTGACAAACATACTACAGAGACTATGTGCGGATAATTCAATTGGGCTTTGTAGTTTCCTGCCGTCTCTGAAGCAATGGTTCCACCTTCAACCTGAAAGGAGGGTAACATTTTAGTTACAATTTATGTATATAACTAGGGCATTGTGACTGCAATTTACTATAGTTGACAGTTTTCTATAATACACTGTATACTTTTGGATATGTGTGTATTTATCAGTTGCCATGTTCACTTTCATAGTAATCTGTTTTTAGATATTGCATGATTGAGCATTCTGCCCTGGCTATAGGCCTAAAGTTAGCTTTTGTGTTTTTCTTTCTCATACCCTAGAGTGGTGTAATACCAAGCTCCACCAATAGTTAAACACTTCTGTTACTGTCGTAGACATTAATAAAACCTAGGATTTAGTTGTGATGCTCACCTTAAGCTAATATCGATGTTCAGATGTTTAATCAATGTTTTATTTTTATTGTTCTGGATATAATCCATGTTTTACTTAATCGTGTTCTAACTAATATTATCTGTTTGTGAATTATGCAACCAATATACACTGACTCTAGTTGACTCCACAGAGCTCATCGTTTAGAACGAATGACATTTTCCTTGGCCCACCCAGAATAGATATATAGAGAATACATTACTTCTTATACAATATCCCAAGGTACGAGTTACGTCACCTTTGCTTACTAAGTAAGTAATGATTCAGGGCTTCTGTGTTATACAGACACTTGGTTTGTAATAAGCTCCCACGCTACTTTATAACCAAGCAGGCTCTGGGCGGTTTTTATACTGTCTCAGTCCCTGAAATATTTTAACTCAGGCATCTTCCCCCTTGTTATTAATACCAATTTATTTTTTCCTTTTTTCTTCCCTTTTTTTTTTTTTTTTCTCTCCCCCTCACCCTCAATTTACCACTTGATCTGATATATTATTCAGCTCCCTCTAATAAACTTACCCATTCCTATAAGGGTCCCTAGCCCACATTGAGCATGCCAACACGACAAGAAATAGGTGTATTAAATGTAGCGACCCAAAATGTTAAGTGTTTCCTATAAGCGGAAAAGAGGTCCATAGCTTATTATGATTTCTATTAAAAAAAAGTTAGAAATCGTTATGCTCCAAGAAACCCACTTTAAAAAACACAATGAACCCACGCTTTCTACGAGATATTATGACAAACACTTTTGTAGTTCAGGCCCCCACAGGAAAAATGGGGTTTGTATTTCCATCAAACGTAACACCCTCTTTGAACTTTTCAAAAAACGCACTGATAAAGAAGGCAGAGCCCTGATCCTAGTTGGACTCTGCTACGGACACCTGGTCACTTTGGCCAATATCTATGCTCCGAACAAACCTACCCCTAGTTTCTTCAGATCCTTGATTAATACATTACTAGACAACTCTAAGGGCCGATTATCCTATGTGGGGATTTCAATTTTCCTATGAACCCTATAATCGACACTTCAACTAAGAAATCATACCTCTGTAATACCCTGCTCAAGAATAACTGCGCAGCTCTCCAATATATAAATTTATTTGACACATGGCGAACAACCCATATAAATAGATGGGATTATACTTTCTTCTCCCACCCACAGCATTCATATTCCAGGTTGGATTATATTCTCTGTAGCCAAACACTTTTAACGGATCTCATTCACTCCAGGATTTCTCACACAACCTGGTCTGACCATAGCATGGTCACTTCCACATTCAGCTGGTGTAGTAAGCCTCGCAACTCTTTTAATTGGAGACTTAATGACACCATTCTCACAAATCAAGAAATGATAGACACACTTAGACAAGTCTCAGATGAATACTTTTCCATAAATAAACCAGAGGACACGTCAGCCGCGAATAACTAGGAGGCATATAAATGCTACATACGTGGATTACTAATTCAACACAATGCCAAACAACGTAAACTTAGGACGGCACAATTGGCCTCTATGACGGATAACCTAGTAACCCAGGAAGCTAACCATAAGCTAGACCCCACTTCACCTTAAAACATTCTAAACTCACTGAAGCAAGGGACGCCCTTAACAAATTTCTGTACAGAATGCACACATGAGAGCCCTAACCATCAAATCAAAGTTTTTTATAGAAAGTAATAAGGCAGGACGTCTCCTAGCTAGATCACTCAAAAAACAAACACACACCTCTTTTATTAGATCCCTCACCCAACCCTCAGACGTAATTCTTAACAAAAATTTTCCTACTACACAAATTTGTACAATTTACAGACTGCCAACACCCTTGATAAAGCACATGCAATAGAATCATACCTAACCACTCTGGAAATTCCTTCTATAACAGAGAAGGACAAGCAACTTTTAGACGCCCCAATAACAATGTGAGAAATCAAATCCACAATAAATGCGCTACCCAATGGCAAATCTCCTGGCCCAGACGGCCTCACAGCTAAATTCTACCAGCTCCTCCAGGAGCAGATAAGCCCACACCTATACACACTTTTTAGTGCCATTGACCGAGGTATCGCTCTTCCCAAAACCTTACTAGAAGCATTAATTACTGTCATCCCAAAATCCGGCAAGTCCACAGAACATGTGGGTAACTATAGACCAATTTCACTTATCAATATAGACATAAAACTTTACGCCAAAATTCTCGTGAACAGATTGAATGAAGTCTTGCCAAAAATTATTCACCCTGATCAAGTGGGGTTTGTTAGGGGTCGAGAGGTGAAAGATAATACACTACGGTTATTACATTCCTTGCAAAACACCCATGAATATCACACTCCTCTAGCCCTACTCTCTACTGACGCGGAAAAAGCTTTCAACAGGTTGGACTGGCAGTTTATGTGGAAAGCCCTGTCGAAATTTGGCCTCTCCGACACATTTATCACCAGAATCCAAGCCTTATACCACAAGCCCTGCGCAAAAGTCAAAATAAACCATACCATTTCACACCCATTCCCTATTTCTAACAGCACACGTCAAGGATGCCCCCTATCACCTTTGCTTTTTGCTCTCACAGTAGAAATACTGGCAATACAGATTAGGAATAATCCAGATATAAGAGGCATAGATTATGGCAATATCACCCAAAAATGCCTTTTGTTCGCGGATGACGTGGTCCTCACTCTGCAATCCCCAACGACAGCATTACCTGCATTAGTTGAGACGTTGGAAAACTATAAACAAGTTTCCAATTTTTCCATTAACATGGAGAAATCTGGATTAATGCCAATCAATTTATCATCACAAGAAATAGAAGCCATTACACTGCACACGAAAATCCCTATCACAGACAAACTTAGATATTTGGGTCTTACTATCCCAAAAAGCATTGACAAGTTATTTTTGGATAATTTCCTTTCTCTTCAAAAGAGTGTTAAAAATCTGCTGGATTTCTGGCATAAACAAGGCCATTTGTCCTGGTTGGGCAGGATCAACACGGTTAAAATGATGATAATACCTAAATATTTATACCTTTTCCAAACCTTACCATTGGCCCTGCCCAATACTTATCTCAATACACAACAGAGACTGATAAATTCTTTTATCTGGTTTTATAAAAGACCCAGGATAGCACAATACACCTTATATCTTAGCAAGGAAGACGGAGGTCTTAACATCCCCAATATAACCAACTATTATAGGGCAACACATTTAACAAGAATAATCACTTGGAATCATTCTCCCCCTGACAAACTAGGGATACAAATCGAGAGCCACCTGTCTCAAGTAACATATGAGGGATATAGCATGGATCCCTAAACACTCCAGACCCCATACACTACTAAACAATAGCTATATTAAAGCCACCCTTGAGGTATGGGACAATGTTGTCGCTCATTTGAAGGGAGTATCCACTTCAATATCTCCCTTAACTCCGATATTCGGCAATAACCTGTTTTTACAACACAATCTCCTCTCTCATACTGCTACAAATACACTCCTACAGAATCTTCCAATCTATTTACTTTTGGACTCCACCGGGGTTAAAGATAGAACCCTGCTTAATGAAGAGCTAGGATCTCCTTTCCATAACTGGTATGCATACTTACAAATCAGACACGCCATTAACAGTAGTCCTTATAAACAAGATATACTAAGACCATTGACATCCTTTGAACAACTATGTACCAACCCAAATATTAAAAAAGCACATCTTTCTAGGAAATATAAAAATCTGAGAGGCTTCTTCCCGGAAAAAAGGCCCACGTACTTGGCGAGGTGGAACGAGGAGCTACTGAATGATTTAGCTGACGAAAATTGGAAACGTTGTTTCCATGTTACTCACTCCTCCTCCACCTCTCTGACTATGTGCGAAGTGAACTATAAAATAATAGCATGTTGGTATTTAACGCCCCTTCGAGTCATTTACCCTGCTGCCTCTTCTAGTTGCTGGAGGAGATGCGGAGAAGTAGGCTCTATGACGCACATTTGGTGGTCTTGCCCAGTTCTGGCTGATTTTTGGCCACAAATAGAAAAGAATATAAGTCAGGTTCTGGGTATACGCATCCCTCTTCACCCTAACCACATCCCACAGGTTTCATGTGCTTATTGTAAAAAACTACTTATAATGCTAACTTGCGCCAAGAGATTGATTCCCAGACTATGGAAGACACAAGAGACGCTCACTCTCCCCCAATGGATTTCAGAGGTAGATCACGTCATCTCACTCGAGAGAATGTATTATTCGTATGTAGGTAAACAAGACTTCATAACTAACATATTGTTCTTGTGGGAGCAAAGGCTCTATACTACTGTCTGAGAGTTAGGCAAATTATTGTATTGCACAGGATTCTATTTAATGTACACTGGAAGGTATTGATCTGTTTTGATTTGTACTTTTGTGTGTATATTTATAATAGAGAACATACCCTAGATCTGTAACAATATGAATAAGATAGGATCGTTTATCCTTTCCCCTTCCCATCCCTTCCTGATTAATTTCTTTACTCCTTTCTTTTACCCTAGAAAATACTGGGTCGCTGTTACAACATAATGTATGTCTTTTTGTTTGTTTTCTCTTTTCCTTTATTTCAAGAAATTGCTCACTTGTTATTAAAGATGTATGTTACATTATTGTTACATTGATATGCCCAATAAGAATATTTGAATAAAAAAAAACAAACTAAAATTACAGAAAAAAATAAAAAGGTATCCAAAATAAAAAATTTAAACTTAAATTAATACCCCTATAAAATAACCCCCCCAAATAAAAACACCCCCTAATCTAATGCTAAACTATCAATAGCCCTTAAAAGGGCTTTTTGTAGGGCATTGCCCTAAGTTAAACAGCTCTTTTGCAGTAACTAAAAATTCTAAGCCCCCCAACAGTAAAACCCACCAAACCCCAAAATAAATAAACCTAAACTGCCCATTGCCCTGAAAAGTGCATTTGTATGGGCATTCAGCTCTTTTGCTGCCCTTAAAAGGGCATTCAGCTCTTTTAAGAAGTGCCCATAACCTTAATCTAAAAAAACCAAAAAAAACCTAAGTCTGACCCCCAGGTTGGTACTCACGGTTGCTGAAGTCTGGCGGAGAAGGTCCTCTTCTAGGCGTTGAAGTCTTCTTCCAAGCGGCCGACAAATTCTTCCAAGTAGGGACCTCTTCTTTCTTCATCCAGGGCAGCGGAACTGAAGACCAGCAACCGCGGAGCTGAAGACCGGTGACCCTGGAACTACCCTGGAACTGAAGACCGGTGACCCTGGAGCTGAAGACCGGAGACCACGGAGCCATGGAACATGGAGGATCCTCTTTGTACGATCTCCGACGTACACTGAATAGTAAATTCAAGGTACGCGATTAAAGATGCCGTCCCTTGAATTCCTATTGGCTGATTTGATTTTTCAAATTCAAATCAGCCAATAAGATGAGAGCTACTGAAATCCTATTGGCTGTTCAAATCAGTTTTACTGTTAGGGGGGACTTTTTTGTAACTGCAAAATAGCTGTTTAACTTAGGGCCCTGCAAAAAGCCCTTTTAAGGGCTATTGGTAGTTTAGCATTAGATTAGGGGGTGTTTTTATTTTGGGGGGCTTTTTTATTTTCATAGGGATTAGGTTTAACTTGTTTATTATTTTCTGTAATGTTAGATTTTTTTATTTTCTGTAATTTTAGCTTAATTTAAACTTAATTTTGTTATTTTTAAAGTAATGTTAGTTTTTTAATTTTGTTTGTAATTTTGTATTTTTAATTTAGGTAATTGGGTTTAATTTAGGGGGTGTTAGGTTAGGGGGCTTAGTAATTGAATTAGTTATTTGCGTTGTGGGTTTTGGCGGTTTAAAGGGGTTAATAGGTTAATTAGGTTTATTGTGATGTAGGGGTTTTGCGGGTTAGGGGTTAATAAGTTAATTAGGTTTATTGTGATGTGGGGTTTTTGCGGATTAAGGGTCAATAGGCTAATTAGGTTTATTGCGATGTAGGGGTTTTGTGGTTTAGGGGTTAATAGGTTAATTAGGCTTATTGCAATGTGGGGGTTTTGCGGTTTAGGGGTTAATAGGGTAATTAGGTTTATTGCGATGTGGAGGGTTTGCGGTTTAGGGGTTAATAGGGTAATTAGTTTTATTGTGATGTGGGGGTTTTGCGGTTTAGGGGTTAATAGGGTAATTAGGTTTATTGCGATGTGGGTGGTTGATGGTTAAGGGATTAATATTTTATGTTATTTGCAGATTAGAGGTTAATTACTTTATTATTTTGCGATGTGTGGGTTTGCGGTTAGATGTCAATACTTTGTGTGGGAGGTTTGTTTTTTTATACCTCGTGCGGGTGGTTGTGTTTTTTTTTTTTTTTTTTTTTGTAATGCTCCGTTTGCCTTTGCTGCATCCCAGTGGATTCTGAAAATGGCAGGGTGGTGAAAGAATCCACCTGTGGCCTTGCATTGCCAACATTCCTTTGAGGATGTGTGCACAACTGCCGACGGTGACAGACATTACAAACGCAATTATAGTATAGATATGTTTCCATATATATCTAATAATGTTAATGTAAAATACTTATCTATACCTGTATATCTATAGGAATATATATATATATATATATATATATATATATATATATATATATATATATATATATATATATATATATACACACACACACAGTATATATGGTATAGGTATATACAGATATATATATAAAATATATTTAGTATAAACACTTTTTTTCTGTATGTGAATAACATTTGAATGTGAAATATTAATAAATCCTGTCAGGTTAGCACAAACGTGATAAGTGTTAGTTTTTTTCTTCTGCGCTCTCCTTTGAAGTCTATGGGTAAAATAAGTTAACGCAGTTGCAACATTCTAAGCCCTTTGGTTAGCGGACAGAGGGTTTTGCTGACGTGAAAACATTTTACTTTCAACTTGTAATATTCACACTACACAATGTGCAAAAAGCTTACTTCGAGCAAAAGTGCTAAACAGTGCATCACTGTAATCTAGCCCTTATTGTTTAAGACACCCGTATGTGATCAAGACTACTTGTGTGTGCCATGTGCTCAAATTTACTTCAGTATGTCCATAAGCAAAGTTGTCCATTTTTAGCTAAATGATAGAAACAAATCTGATAACATAAGTACACTGTAATGTTTTTTTGTAAAATTGTACAGTTCATTTAAATTATTAAAGTTTAATTTTGACATTTATGTTCCTCTATGGATGTGATACATTAAAAAAAATAATAACAAAAGGCCCCCTCATTCCCTTTTCCTCATCAACCTTTATACGCTTAAAGATAATGGGCTCCATTTAACAAATAGCGATAGCTGCTTCAGAGCCCTAGCATTTCAGTCTCACCCATGATACCCAAATGTTGAAGCACTTGAAAGTGATGCAGTAAAGCTGTAAAAAGCTGACTAGAAAATATCACCTGAACATCTTTATGTAAAAAAGGATGATATTTACCTCAAAATGTTATAAATATTCACACTCAACTGTAATCAGGATGCTAGTCCCAGGACTTGCAACTGGCATGTGCAGGCACAGTCATGTTATTTTCCTATTCAGTTTAAGGTAGTTTACTATGAATTCTCATGAGATTTCAGTGAAATATCATGAGAACACAGCAAAGCAATGCATGACCTCAGCACTGCTGATGCTGATTGGCTATTTATTTTTATTTTTTTTAAATTGCAGCTGGACAGTAGCTGAAGTATAACTATTCACAGAGCAGTTACGTGAGCTGAAGAAATTTTGAGGTAAAATATCTTTCCTATTTACATAGAGATGTTCAGGTGATATTTTCAGCTTTTTATAGTTATGCTGCATCACTTTCAAGTGGTTTAACATATGAGTATTATGTCCCTTTAAGTAGCAGCAGCCATAAGACCACTGCTACTTAACCTATCCATGACACTTTAGGTCGGGAATTGAAATCATCTTGATCAGATCGAGATGATTAACAGCCCCCTCTTGTGCGCGATTGGCGCACAAGCAGGGGGCAGCATTGCTCAATTAGTGAATTGTGCAATGTGCCTGCTCACCACAAGACTGGGCAGATGAGGTTGAAAACTGCGAGCCTTGTAGACTTGGCCTTTGGTAAATGGAGCCCATAGTCCTTTCATTCATTTAATTATCCCATGTACATGAATGTAGTTTTCTATATATAATTTTCTCTAATTTGTTCCTTATATTCTCCATATCCCCTCTCTATGTCATCATCTCCTTATATAACTTACTATTACCACCACTTCATCATTTTTACAGTCCAACACATAGAAACACATAGAAATACAATAATTACCTAGGATTCAGAACAAAATGACAGCAAAAGTCTACAATATATAGCAAATGTTTATATTTACATGGTCCATTGACAATGCTTTTATATTTGTAAAATAAAGATAAAAAATATTTAAGTTAAAGTATATGCAAGTGAAACAGCTAGTTTTATTTGAATTTGGATATTAGGAATGAAGCAGTATCATTAAAAGTAACAAAAATAACACCAACAAATATTTTTAGGTAAGAATGTTAGGTAAATGTTTATTTGAAATAGTGTTTTATATTAATACATTAGGGTATATTAACTGTCCTGAAATTTATAAGTAATTATTTTAAAAATGACCACACAAAATGACATCAAAATATTACAAACGGCTAGATTATGAGTTGTGCGTTAGGGTTAAAAAGCAGCGTTGAGAGGTCCCAACACTGCTTTTTAACGCCCGCTGGTATTACGAGTCTTGAAATGACAGGTGTACCGCTCACTTTTTTGGCCAGACTCGGTAATACCGCAAATCCACTTACGTCAATTGCGTATCCTATATTTTCAATGGGACTTGCATAACGCCGGTATTACAAGTCTTCCAAAAAGTGAGCGGTACAGCCTCTCCTGTCAAGCCTGATACCGCATTTAAAAGTCAGTAGTTAAGAGTTTTATGGGCTAACGCCGTAGCATAAAACTCTTAACTAAAGTGCTAAAAAGTACATTAACACACATAAACTACCTATTAACCCCTAAACCGAGGCCCCCCACATCGCAAACAATAAAAAAAATGTTTTAACCTCTAATCTGCCGAACTGGACATTGCCGCCACTATGAAAAATATATTAACCCCTAAAACGCTGCAATCCCGCATCGCTAACACTAGTTAAATATTATTAACCCCTAATCTGCCGGCCCTAACATCGCCGCCACCTACCTACATTTATTAACCCCTAATCTGCAGCCCCCAACGTCGCCGCAACTATATTAAATTATTAACCCCTAAATCTAAGTCTAACCCTAACCCTAACACCCCCTAACTTAAATATAATTTAAATAAATCTAAATAAAATAACTAACATTAAATAAATTATTCCTATTTAAAACTAAATACTTACCTATAAAATAAACCCTAAGATAGCTACAATATAACTAATAGTTACATTGTATCTATCTTAGGGTTTATTTTTATTTTACAGGCAAGTTTGTATTTATTTTAGCTAGTTACAATAGTTATTAAATAGTTATTAACTATTTAATAGCTACCTAGTTAAAATAAAGACAAAAGTACCTGTAAAATAAATTCTAACCTATGTTACAATTATACCTAACACTACACTATAATTAAAATAATTACCTAAACTAAATACAATTAAATACAATTTAAAAAAATGTATCTAAAGTACGAAAAAAAAACTAAATTACAGAAAATAATAAAATAATTACAAGTTTTTTAAACTAATTACACCTAATCTAATCCCCCTAATAAAATAAAAAAGCCCCCCAAAATAAAAAGAAACCCTACCCAATACAAAATTACAAATAGCCCTTAAAAGGGCATTTTGCAGGGCATTGCCCAAAAATAATCAGCTCTATTACCTGTAAAAAAAAGTACAATACCCCCCCAACATTAAAACCCACCACCCACACACCCAACCCTACTCTAAAACCCACCCAATCCCCCCTTAATAAAACCTAACACTAAGCCCTTGAAGATCACCCTACCTTGAGAAGTCTTCACCCACCCAGGCCGAAGTCCTCAACGAAGCTGGCCAGAAGAGGTCCTCCAGACGGGCAGAAGTCTTCATCCAGGCGGCATCTTCTATCTTCATCCATCCGGCGCGGAGCGGCTCCATCTTCAAGACATCCAACGCGGAGCATCCTCTTCCAACGAAGTCCAACTGAAGAATGAAGGTTCCTTTAAATGATGTCATCCAAGATGGCGTCCCTTCAATTCCGATTGGCTGATAGAATTCTATCAGCCAATTGGAATTAAGGTAGAAAAAATCAGCCAATAGGATTGAGCTTGCATCTTGGATGACGTCATTTAAAGGAACCTTAATTCTTCAGTTGGACTTTGTTGGAAGAGGATGCTCTGCATCCGATGGCTTGAAGATGGAGCCGCTCCGCGCAGGATGGATGAAGATAGAAGATGCTGCCTGGATGAAGACTTCTGCCCGTCTGGAGGACCACTTCACCCGGCTTCGTTGAGGATACCGGCTGGGTGAAGACTTCTCAAGGTAGGGTGATCTTCAAGGGATTAGTGTTAGGTTTTATTAAGGGGGGATTGGGTGGGTTTTAGAGTAGTGTTGGGTGTGTGGGTAGTGGGTTTTAATGTTGGGGGGGTATTGTACTTTTCTAACAGGTAATAGAGCTGATTACTTTGGGGCAATGCCACGCAAAAGGCCCTTTTAAGGGCTATTTGTAATTTAGTTAGGGTAGGGCTTTTTTATTTTGGGGGACTTTTTTATTTTATTAGGGGGATTAGATTAGGTGTAATTAGTTTATAAAACTTGTAATTATTTTATTATTTTCTGCAATTTAGTGGGTTTTTTTTTTTTCGTACTTTAGATAATTTTTTTAAAATTGTATTTAATTGTATTTAGTTTAGGTAATTAATTTAATTATAGTGTAGTATTAGGTGCGATTGTAACTTAGGTTAGGATTTATTTTACAGGTGAATTTGTCTTTATTTTAACTAGGTAGTTATTAAATAGTTAATAAATATTTAACTATTCTACCTAGTTAAAATAAATACAAAGTTGCCTGTAAAATAAAAATAAATCCTAAGGTAGATACAATGTAACTATTAGTTGTATTGTAGCTATCTTAGGGTTTATTTTATAGGCAAGTATTTAGTTTTAAATTGGAATATTGTAGTTAATAATAGTAATTTAATTTAGATTTATTTAAATTATATTTAAGTTAGGGGGTGTTAGGGTTAGGGTTAGACGTAGGTTTAGGGGTTAATAACTTTAATATAATGGCGGCGACTATGTGGGCGGCAGATTAGGGGATAATAAGTGTAGGTAGGTCGCGGCGACATTGGGGGTGGCAGATTAGGGGTTAATAAATATAATGTAGGCTTTGGCGATGTTGGGGGCAGCAGATTAGGGGTTCATAGCTATAATGTAAGTGGCGGCGGTGTCCGGAGCGGCAGATTAGGGGTTAATAATGTTATGCAGGTGTCAGCGATATTGGGGGCGGCTGATTAGGGGTTAATAAGTGTAAGATTAGGGGTGTTTAGACTCGGGGTTCATGTTAGGTTGTTAGGTGTAGACATAAAATGTATTTCCCCATAGAAATCAATGGGGCTGCGTTAGGAGCTTTACGCTGCTTTTTTGCAGGTGTTAGACTTTTTTTCAGCCGGCTCTACCCCATTGAGTCCTACGGGAAAATCGTGCACGAGCACGTTTTATCTGCTTACCGCTAACGTAAGCAGCGCTGTTATTAAGGTGAACTGTGGAGCTAAATTTTGCTCTACGCTCACTTTTTTTGCGGCTAACGCTGGGTTTGTAAAAACCCGTAATACCAGCGCTGTCTGTAGGTGAGCGGTGAGGGAAAACTGCTCGTTAGCACCGCACAGCCTTACCGCCATAACTCATAATCTAGCCAATTGTTTGCTAAATTAAATGCGGAGTACAATCTATAGAGCATGGTGCAATATAGTATTACAAGTAGGGGATGGTTATATATTTAACCAAACATTTTTTTTTAAAAAATGTTTATCATTTTCCAACAAACAAAGCAAATCTTTACATTAAACATAAATCATAGAGACACAGCTCCTGCATATATTTGCAGCTTTCTTGGAGACGCAGCTCCGCAACAAAAATCAATGGGCATCATTCACTTTGTATATCTTTACAAAAACAATTATCTATAGTTATTTTATAAATTATTTTATACCAACCATACAATAATCTTATTTAGCGGGAACAATACATTTATAAAGCAAGATAGTGTTAAGTTCACACTTAGAACATACAATTGTTTTTTAAAGTTTATCTTTATTCAATTTCCAATAATATATCAAATTCAATCCTATTACATATAGGTTTCCATTATGCCTCTCAGGGCATTATGTTGACCTTGTTAATCTTCTAAATCCCTCTAAATCCTTAACTATCCTATTAATTGATACCCTGTCAAAGTTACTAGATTAGGTCCCTATAACCAACATAAATTGACGATTTCACTTTTGTTGTGTTGGATTTCCCCTAATTTTCTTGCTTGGGCAATCGGGGTACCTATTTTCAGTCTTGGTACTTATCTTATAAAACGGGGGAGGGGGAGGAGGAGAGAAGAAGAAGAAAAAAAGAAAAAAGGGCTACTTGCTGTCCTGTTTTACCAAATTCCTAGAATAATTAAATCTGAATACTTGAATGGGTATATTAAATGGTCTATTTCTTTTTTTGGGAATTTTTTTATAAATGATGACCATTTTTGGAAGAAGCTACAAACGTCTCGAGTTTCGTGTAATTTTGTGTTATACTGTTCCAGTATACATTGCTTTTTCATACAATTTCTAATTTCTGGGATGCTAGGGATCGATGATTCTTTCCATTTTTTAAAAATCAGGTATCTAGCAGCTAGAAGAGCAACATTAACAATTTTTTTCTTATCCGGGCGATTCTTTCATCTGTTCTAAGAAATATTATATTTATAAGTGAGAGATCCAGGTGAGAGATTCACAGTCTTTTGTTTAGCCAATATTCCACTTTCTTCCACATCACTCTAAGCTTTAGGCAGTCCCATAGCATATACTTGAGATTGGCCGCACTCAATGAGCATTTCGGACATTTATTAAATTGAGAGTTGCCCTATCTATGCCCCTTCTCGGGGGTAACATAGGTCATATACAGAAGTTTCATGTGAGATTCTCTCCATGTGGTGGAAAGAGTTGTTCGACTAACTTCCGATATAGATGTTTGAATATATCCATCTTCTATACAGACCGGCTGTATAATCGGAACCCATTTAGATTCAATTTTTGTTATATTATTTAGGCCTTTACTTTAATTCAACAATTAATAACAGGGAGAGATTGAGATAATGGCCCATATTTATCAAGCTCCGTACGGAGATTGAAGGGCCGTGTTTCTGGTGAGTCTTCAGACTTGCCAGAAACACAAGTTATGAAGTAGCGGTCTAAAGACCGCTGCTCCATAACCCTGTCCGCCTGCTCTGAGCAGGCGGACAGGAATCGCCGGAAATCAACCTGATCAAATCCGATCGGGTTGATTGACACCTCCCTGCTGGCGGCCGATTGGCAATGTTAAATGCGGAGAGCGTATTGCTCTCCGCATTTAGCGAGGTCTTGCAGAACTGATCCGCAGTGTCGGATCAGGTCCGCAAGACCTTTGATAAATTTGGGCCCTGGCCTCTATTAACCAGTAACAGCCAGTTCTCTAGAGGTGCCAGTGACCAATTCCATCCTGAATCACTTATTAATTTCCAAGTATAATGTCTTGCCTGTACAGGGAGTGCAGAATTATTAGGCAAGTTGTATTTTTGAGGATTAATTTTATTATTGAACAACAACCATGTTCTCAATGAACCCAAAAAACTCATTAATATCAAAGCTGAATAGTTTTGGAAGTAGTTTTTAGTTTGTTTTTAGTTATAGCTATTTTAGGGGGATATCTGTGTGTGCAGGTGACTATTACTGTGCATAATTATTAGGCAACTTAACAAAAAACAAATATATACCCATTTCAATTATTTATTTTTACCAGTGAAACCAATATAACATCTCAACATTCACAAATATACATTTCTGACATTCAAAAACAAAACAAAAACAAATCAGTGACCAATATAGCCACCATTCTTTGCAAGGACACTCAAAAGCCTGCCATCCATGGATTCTGTTCACCATCAACATTGCGTGCAGCAGCAACCACAGCCTCCCAGACACTGTTCAGAGAGGTGTACTGTTTTCCCTCCTTGTAAATCTCACATTTGATGATGGACCACAGGTTCAGGTGAACAAGGAGGCCATGTCATTAGATTTTCTTCTTTTATACCCTTTCTTGCCAGCCACGCTGTGGAGTACTTGGACGCGTGTGATGGAGCATTGTCCTGCATGAAAATCATGTTTTTCTTGAAGGATGCAGACTTCTTCCTGTACCACTGCTTGAAGAAGGTGTCTTCCAGAAACTGGCAGTAGGACTGGGAGTTGAGCTTGACTCCATCCTCAACCCGAAAAGGCCCCACAAGCTCATCTTTGATGATACCAGCCCAAACTAGTACTCCACCTCCACCTTGCTGGCGTCTGAGTCAGACTGGAGCTCTCTGCCCTTTACCAATCCAGCCACGGGCCCATCCATCTGGCCCATCAAGACTCACTCTCATTTCATCAGTCCATAAAACCTTAGAAAATCAGTCTTGAGATATTTCTTGGCCCAGTCTTGACGTTTCAGCTTGTGTGTCTTGTTCAGTGGTGGTCGTGTTTCAGCCTTTCTTACCTTGGCCATGTCTCTGAGTATTGCACACCTTGTGCTTTTGGGCACTCCAGTGATGTTGCAGCTCTGAAATATGGCCAAACTGGTGGCAAGTGGTATCTTGGCAGCTGCACGCTTGACTTTTCTCAGTTCATGGGCAGTTATTTTGCGCCTTGGTTTTTCCACACGCTTCTTGCGACCCTGCTGACTATTTTGAATGAAACACTTGATTGTTCGATGATCACGCTTCAGAAGCTTTGCAATTTTAAGAGTGCTGCATCCCTCTGCAAGATATCTCACTATTTTTTACTTTTCTGAGCCTGTCAAGTCCTTCTTTTGACCCATTTTGCCAAAGGAAAGGAAGTTGCCTAATAATTATGCACACCTGATATAGGGTGTTGATGTCATTAGACCACACCCCTTCTCATTACAGAGATGCACATCACCTAATATGCTTAATTGGTAGTAGGCTTTCGAGCCTATACAGCTTGGAGTAAGACAACATGCATAAAGAGGATGATGTGGTCAAAATACTAATTTGCCTAATAATTCTGCACTCCCTGTAAATAGGCATAAAATCTTTCTGTGGAAAGTCAAATTCCCTTCTAAGAGCAGCAAATGTTTTAATATATTTCCCTGTTATATCTAATAATTATACCACTTTTTCAAGGCCCACTGCTTGCCATCTTTGAAGAGGTGATGCTTGTTAGCCTAATTCAAATTGTGGATTCCCTTTTAATGGCAGATACTTAGAGATTTTCTCATTTATTTTTAATAAGTTACATATCTTCGACCATGCTTTAATTGGGATAAAGATAGATCAGAGTTTCTTCATTTCCCTTTGTACTTCACCAGGCTCAATATGTATTAGTGCTGTAGGAAGATAGGGAAAAGTTATATTCTTTTCTAGATCATTATCCGTTACGTAGTCTTTAAAGGGACACTGTACTCAAAAAATTTCTTTCATGATTTACATAGAGCATGCATTTTTAAGCAACTTTCTAATTTACTCCTATTATCAAATTTTATTCATTCACTTGGTATCTTTATTTGAAAAGCAAGAATGTAAGTTTAGATGCCGGCCCATTTTTGGTGAACAACCTGGGTTGTCCATGCTGATTGGTCAGCACCAATAAACAAGTGCTCCATGGTACTGAAGCAAACATTTGCTGGCTCCTTAGCTGAGATGCCTTCTTTTTCAAATAAAGATAGCAAGAGAACGAATTAAAATTGATAATAGAAGTAAATTAGAAAGTTGCTTAAAATTGCATGCTCTATCTGAATCATGAATGAAAAAATGTGGGTTCAGCGTCCTTTTAAGGCAAATCCAATCTGTTACTATGCGAGCCAGGAACGCCAAGTTATAAAAACGAAGATCTGATAAAGCACAACCTCCCAGTTTTTCGGGTAAGCTAAGTTTTTCAAGAGAAATTCTGGGTTTCTTACCTTGCCATAAAATTTTTCTAAGTGCCATGTTTAAGATCTTATTATCTTTCTCCTTCAAGAGAACTGGGATATTTTGACAGATATAAAGAATTTTTGGGAATAGTATCATTTTATAAAGAGCAATTCAACCTGAAAGTAAAATGGGAAGGTTCTGCCAGTTTTTCATTGTGTCTATAATTACTTTCATAATCGGGAGTATATTAAGAGAGTACCATTGCTCTGGATTTGAGGAGATTGTAATAACCAAATATTTAAATGAATCTTCTACAATTTTAAAAAGTATGTTTTCCTCAGGATGTTCTGGTCGTTTTAACCAGAATAATTCAGATTTATTAGTGTTTATCTTATAGCCAGAAAACGAACTAAACTGGGTTATAATTGACAACAATTTAGGTATGTTTGACTGGATATTCCTCATATATATTAACATATCATCCGCATACAGTGCAATCTTAAGTTCTTTTTTTCTTATTTTAATTCCTTCGATATCTTGTCTAATTAAAATCGCAAGGGGTTCGATTGTGATATCAAACAGTAACGGAGAAAGAGGACACCCTTGCCTTGTGCCTCTAGCTAAATGTAAATCTGAAGATTGTCTGGTGTTAACTAACAACCTAGTATAAGCTTTGCTATAAAGATTTTCAATAAATTTAGGGAATTGCCTTCTAAACCCGAATTGGGATAGCGTATGCAAGAGATAATCATGATGAACTGAATTGAATGCCTTTTCAGCATCGATTGTAATAATTGCCTTGTCACTAATGTTTTGTTCTCCTTCTTGGACCAAATTCGACTCTGTGTTATTGTAATCAATAGTAAGAAATAGCTCACGGATCTTAGCTGAGGAATTTCTGTTTATCAAAAATCCTGCTTGATTTTTATGTATTATATGTGTGAGAAGATATTGTAATCTACGTGCCAAGATGGAAGTCAGTAATTTATAATCTGTGTTTAACAGAGCTATTTGTCTGTAAAATTCTTTCTGCATTGGATCTTTTCCAGGTTTTAAAATAAGGGTAGTATAGGAGGCTGCAAAGCTAGAGGAGGGTAAGTTACCTTCCCTATACATATCATTAAATAATCTAGTTAAATGTGGAACAATAAAAGATGATAATATTTTATAAAATTCACTGGGCAAAGCATCGGGCCTGCCGCTTTGTTAATAGGCAATTCCTCTATACCTTTCACAACCTCTATCTCCGTAATAGGGAGATTCATCATTACATTTAATTCTTCTGAAATACCTGAACAGGAAATCTTCTTCCAAAAGTCCTCGCGCTCCCTATTATTTGATGAGTAAAAGCCCTGATTATACTCTACCATTATATTTAAAATCTCTTCTGATTTTGTAAATAGTTTATCATCTTTCTGGATAGCTTCAACTGAGGTTGATCCTTTATCTTGCTTGACTAAGTTAGAAAGAAGTTTGCCTGCCTTATTTCCATATTTGAATAACTGTGATTGTAATCTCAATTCTCTTTGTGTAGATTTATGTATAAGGAAAGAATCTCTTTCTTTGTTCGCTTGTGTATAATTGTTCCAGGTTTCAGATGTTTTATTCAATATATAGCTATTGTAAGCATTTGATAGTGTTTTCAGATTGTTTTCCTCCTTTTTTTTATAATTCTTAGTTCTATTGATATATGCCAGTATCTCTCCTCTCATAACTGCCTTTGCAGCTTCCCAGAAAATCATCGGACGATTTATATATTCACTGTTTAATTGGGCATATTCTTCAAATTTAAGTCTTAACATTATTTTAAATTCTGGGTCTGTGGCAAGATACCGAGGGAAGTAAATCGATTATTTTTGGTTTTGGGATTGTGCAAATGAATTTCAAGAGTTATCGGGGCATGGTCCGAGATTGTAACAGGAAGGATTTTAGATTCAATATTTAAATTCAATAACTTCTCATCTATTAGGAATAAATCTATTCTCGAGAGAGACTTATGAGCCTTTGATAGGCAAGTACAGCTTTTGGGATCTGGATTTTGGGATCTCCAGATATCCTTTACTCTTAGGTTAGAGAATATTTTATTAAAAATTTTAGCTTCTAGGTTGTCTTTCTTTGTTTTTAAAATTAAGGCGTCATGTCTTAATCTATCTAGGGCGTATTGTGGCGACATATTAAAGTCACCTCCTATTATTAACAATCCTTCTCTGTTTGAAAGTGTTTTAGATGGCAGGCTTTCCCAAAATTCATGATTAATAATGTTCGGTGTGCATATATGTTACAAAGTGTATATGTAGTTCACTAATAGAAATCTCCCACCTGGATCTACTTCAAGAATCATAGATACCGCCTTTATTTTTTTATTTTTTTCCCTAATAAAATTTCTACCCCTCTTTTTCTTCCCAACGCCGGAGAAGCAATAAATTCCCGGAACCAGGATTTTTTAAGTTTGTATACTTCATCTAACTTGATATGGGTTTCGTGGAGGAAGGCAACATCTGTGTTCATCTTTTTTAGATGAGATATAATTCTATTTCTTTTTATAGGGGATGTTAGCCCTCCAATGTTCCAGGAGACCATTTTACAGTGGTTCACTATGTCTGTTGTTTAAGACAGATAAGCAAAGATAGCCAGAATAAAAACTTACACAAAAAAAGAGAAAATTGCCTCCCCTCCTGCAAACCCTCCCCCCGGTCCAACCATGACCACCAGACCTACTAGTATGTGACCCCGGTTGCCTCAACCCCTTCCTGCTGCCTCAGTAACCAGACCTACCCTGGCCGAGGCACCACCCCTGTATACGGACTGACCGTACATTAAAAGCCAGATAGAAGAAGCCGTCATTAAAATTAAATTGTAATTTTATTTTCAATTAAATTAACCCTTTTCACTCTTCTAAATCAGATATTCTCTGTTCTGCTTCGGTAATCCTATTAGAAAATTGATGTATTTCTGCAGTTAGAGAATTAATATCATGTTTGATTTCATCTCTCAGTAATTCAAACTTGGGAGATAAGGCTTCCGTTATTTCTCTTGTAAGGTGTATCCAGTCCACGGATCATCCATTACTTGTGGGATATTCTCATTCCCAACAGGAAGTTGCAAGAGGACACCCACAGCAGAGCTGTAATATAGCTCCTCCCCTAACTGTCATAGCCAGTCATTCTCTTGCAACTCTCAACTAGAAAGGACGTTGTAGGAGAGAGTGGTTAAATATAGCTAGTTTATTTTCTTCAATCAAAAGTTTGTTATTTTTAAATTGTACCGGAGTTGTGCTATTTTATCTCAGGCAGTAAATAGAAGAAGAATCTGCCTGAGGTTTCTATGATCTTAGCAGGTTGTAACTAAGATCGATTGCTGTTCTCACATATGTCTGAGGGGATTACACAGATGAGGTAACTTCAGCGAGAGAATGGCGTGCAGTTTATTCTGCTATCAGGTATGTGCAGTTATAATTTTTTCTAGAGATGGAAAACACTAGAAAATGCTGCTGATACCGGATTAATGTAAGTTAAGTCTGAATACAGTGATTTAATAACGACTGGTATCATGCTTACTCCCAGGGGTAATACCCTTATGATATTGCAATATAAAACGTTTGCTGGCATGTTTAATCGTTTTTATATATGCTTTGGTGATAAAACTTTATTGGGGCCTAGTTTTTTCCACATGGCTGGCTTAAATTTTGACTAGAAACCTGAGACTTTCCACTGTTGTTGTATAAAAAGTTACAGTTGGTGCACTTAAAATTACAAACTGTGACATCCAGCTTCCCTCAAAGGCCCTCTGAATGCTATAGGACATCTCTAAAGGGCCCAAAGGCTTTCCAAAGTCGTTTATTGGGGAAGGTAGGGGCACAGCTTGCTGTGGCAGTTGGTTGTGACTGTTAAAAAACGTCTATTTAGTTTTTTTGATCAGTTTTTTGAACTACAGGGTTAATCATCCATTTGCAATTGGGTACAATGCACTGTTAACCTATTATACACACTGTAAAAAATTTGTTTGATTTACTGCATTTTTTCACTGTTTTTCAAATTCTGACAAAATTTGTTTCTCTTAAAGGCACAGTACCGTTTTTTATATTTGCTTGTTAACTTGATTTAAAGTGTTTTCCAAGCTTGCTAGTCTCATTGCTAGTCTGTATATACATGTCTGATATAGAAGAAACTCCTTGTTTATTATGTTTAAAAGCCATGGTGGAACCCCCTCTTAGAATGTGTACCAAATGTACTGATTTCATTTTATGCAATAAAGATCATTTTCTGTCTTTAAAAAAAATTATCACCAGAGGAATCTGACGAGGGGGAAGTTATGCCGTCTAACTTTCCCCACGTATCAGACCCTTTGACTCCCGCTTAAGGGACTCACGTTCAAAT